>NC_041394.2:166362655-166565155 GCF_900747795.2 Erpetoichthys calabaricus
TCTTGTTTTGTACGTTTTCCACATATTAAACAAATTGTACTGTAGTATGCTGTGTTTGTCTTAGAAAGTAAGAAAATGTTGATAAAATATTACTTTAAGATGATTACAATATTATTACCCAGTCTAATATTCTTACCTTAAATTAACATAGGCCGACTTACGTCCAGATCAACTTACAACCAGTCAGTCGGAACCAATCGCGGTCGTAAGTCGACAAGTACCTGTATATATATATATATATATATATATATATATATATACACACATGGGATCCTCAAAGCAACTATCAAAACATCTGAAAACAAAGATTGTTCAGTATAATGGTTTAGGGGAAGGCTACAAAAAGCTATCTCAGAGCTTTAAACTGTCAGTTTCAACTGTAAGGAATGCAATCAGGAAATAGAAGGCCACAGGCACAGTGGCTGTTAAACTCAGGTCTGGCAGGCCAACAAAAATACCGGAGCGGCATATGCGCAGGATTATGAGAATGGTTACAGACAACCCACAGATCACCTCCAAAGACCTGCAAGAACATCTTGCTGCAGATGGTGTATCTGTACATCATTCTACAATTCAGTGCAATTTGCACAAAGAACATCTGTATGGCAGGGTGATGAGAAAGAAGCCCTTTCTGCACTCACGCTACAAACAGAGTCTCTTGTTGTATGCAAATGCTCATTTAAACAAGCCAGATTAATTTTGGAACAAAGTGCTTTGGACTGATGAGACAAAAATTGAGTTATTTGGTCATAACAAAAAGCGCTTTGCATGGCGGAAGAAGAAAACCGCATTCTAAGAAAAACACCTGCTACCTACTGTCAAATTTGGTGGAGGTTCCATCATGCTCTGGGGCTGTGTGGCTAGTTCAGGGACTGGGGCCCTTGTTAAAGTCGAGGGTGGGATGAATTCAACCCAATATCAACAAATTCTTCAGGATAATGTTCAAGCATCAGTCACAAAGTTGAAGTTACGCCGGGGTTGGATATTCCAACAAGACAATGACCCAAAACACAGTTCGCAATCTACAAAGGCATTCATGAAGAGGGAGAAGTACAATGTTCTGGAATGGCCATCACAGTCCCCTGACTTCTGAATCCCCTGAATCTATGGGATGATTTGAAGCAGGCTGTCCATGCTCGGCAGCCATCAAATTTAACTGAACTGGAGAGATTTTGTATGGAAGAATGGTCAAAAATATCTCCATCCAGAATCTCATCAAAGGCTATAGGAGGCGTCTAGATGCTGTTTTATTTGCAAAAGGAGACTCAACTAAGTATTGATGTAATATCTCTGTTGGGGTGCCCAAATTTATGCATTAAGCGTCAAGGCGTTCGAAGCGGTGAGCAGACATGAGCAGTACAAGGAGGCTTTGTGAAGCCTCAACACACTCAAAGGCATTGAGGTCTGTATTTTTTACAGTCTATCTGTCACTTAACTCTCCAGTTATATTTTGTAATTTGTATTGACACTACACACTTCAGTTGATATGGTTAAGTAACTGCCAGAAACGACAATTCAGGTAGTTGCTGAAAATTCATTACTGTTATTGTGAATTGCTATGATTTCCTTTGTCTGATACATAGTGTCAAAAATATATTGTCATATATCGACTTTATATATATATATATATAAAGATTAGGTAAATCGTGCAACCTTTTTATGCAACGCTTAATTTTCCTCAAAACCCTACATCCTATAGTATGCATTTATAAATATAATTTTTTCGTCTTCATTAGGAGAATAAAAAAATGATACTCTTGTGTCAATTGATTTAATCAATTTAGCATGCAGATGTCAAACAATTGTCTACATCCACTGCGGTAAGAACAGTAGTAGTAGTTCAGTTGTGTAGAGCTCGTTAATTACCCCGATTAGGTGGCACAATGGTATTGCAACTGTCTCTCAGTAAAAACACAAGAGATTTTGTGTTGATCCTCCTGTTGTGAAAAGTTGTTTTTGCCTCTATTGCTCCATTTAACAAAAAATTCCACCTTGGACCGATAGCGAGTGAATCGAGCTATTGAGGGAAGGTTGGGCCGCCGTAGTCAGCCGGGGGCACACGCCCCTAATTATATTGTGTTTGTAAAGAGTTTCACTGTAAAATGTAATAAGCTTTATATTTGAGTGTTTGGAGACCCTGGTGTCGTACTAAATTTATATTGTAGAAAAACATAACATAAACTACTGTCCAGCATGCTTAAATATGTCTTGTCGTTTCTGATCGCTATAAACAGTTTCAGCCAATCAGCGCCTTCCAAACATGCAGCAGGACAGTATGAACCTTTCATTGCTAGCGATATGGCCTCTTCATTTCATTAATTTATTTTTAGTTGTTAGACAATTTACTGTTTGAGCTACCGTTTAGTACAACAGGTGGCTTACTTAGTTCTTAAATCGATATTGAAATGCACACACAAGCCTCCTAAATTATTTATTGAAATGCCTATGTTTACAGTGTCCGTTTTAGGAAGTCATAGTTTTTACTTGTTCCCATTATTATGAATTATAATTTCTCAGTGTCACATATTATTCGTTGCGAGTCCCGCTTCATTGAGATTCTGTTTTATATTCTGTATATATAAACATTTTAAATGGAGCGTTTATTGAACTGACTATAGCAGACTTGTCATCTTCTTAAAATGACTTTTTATGATATTGACAACTAACCATAAGGTCAAAACTCAAGTAGGCTATGAGTTTACATGGACTGTGCTGTTTCTTTTTTTTGTGACATTGTGTCAGTAGAGAGTGTGTGATGTTAACAATGCATTCTGTTCTAAATCACAGTGCACAAGCTTTTTGATATTTCCAAAAGGCCAATGTGTCTGTTTGTTCATTAATATATTTTGATAGTGTATTTTAATCAGAACTATTATGAACATGTTATCCATATTCATTTCCCATGTAGATATGTAATGTTTGTTGAGAATAAATAAAAAAAGTAACAACACATATAATAGTTATGTGGTATTGTTTATAATTAACAAAACTCATCGTTTATCTGAAATGTTCTACTTTGTATTTTTACATTTGGCAATGGAATGCTTCAGTATTCAGCCAATTTATTCCACTTCTGAAGGTGTACATTGTCAGCATTTGCCCCCAGCGAAATGCGTGCCAGTGTAACTGAGGGGCGGCAGACAAGCTCACGTAATGGGAGACAAGTCACCTCCTCACCCTGATGCCCTGGCTCTTCTCATAAATATTCCTGTCTTGTACTTTTTCTCTTTCCTGCCAGTTTACTATTATTATTATTGAACATATATGCAGAGGAAATGTGTCTTTTTTATGTGTATGAAAGGAAGGACGGTAAAGCCTTGAGTGAAACTGAGTGTTGATGCTTTGGGTAACAAGACAGGTAAGGAGCAGGTAACGTTAAACATGTCATTGACTGTAGGGGATTGTGTAACTGGAAGATGGTTTAAGAATACAGAAATGACAAGAGCTTAGTCTTCCAATAATTCTGTTTGCATAAATGATTTACTCTGTTGTGCTGCAGTTCGGAACACTACTTATTTAAGCCCCCCACACCGTACCCTTTAAGAAGATGCATTCACAAGGAAAGGATGTTGCTGACAAAGTCAGGTGCTTTTTTGAAAGTTTGGCTCCAGATATGCTTATCCAGCTGTTCATTCTTGTCAATACTCGAGTGATCTTTATGTCCACCTCTGGGTGAATTTGCAAAGTTCCTTTACAACTTTTTTGTCTCATTAACGCAGAAATCCTGAGGCTATCCCTAAATTGCAGAAGACACTGTCGATTGCACTGATTCTGTTTTAAAGACAGTTGTGATTAGTTATGCAGAACTCGCTTTTACTCACATGGCTTTTTGGAAATCAATAATACATATCACCTACAGATCTGGGAATTACTGAATACTAAAAACTTTTAATGAGGAGTGTCTTGTGCATATATTGGTGTAATGACCAAGTCGGTTTTAGTGAAGTATTTCTTAGCCTCTCTGATATGATCGACATGGGGTAGAATAGATTCTGGATTGTTATAATACATGCTGCCTTAGACAAAATATGCTTATCAAATTGTTACAGATTCTAGGTGGACATGATTCCACACCAAGGAACGAGGTGCCCCATGTGAATCACTCATAATGTCTCCTAAACGTATTTGTAAACTTAGAGACAAGTACTACATAACTGTTTTTTAAAACAATTAATTTTTTTAACTTTGGGCAAGGAGCATACGTGAGCCCCTACTAGGACTTGAACTCACGTCAGCACACCTTACAGATGCAGCACAGCCAACTGCTTTTACGCTTTGAGCGTAAAGAAAATCAGCAGGTGAGGGGCTGATCAAATCGGCAGCTGACTGCACAGATATCAATAACGCCATGATGTATTCGTGCCTCAAAATCACATGACGGGTGCATCTGAAACAAGCCTTGAGGTGGCGCTTCGAGCACCACCGCTTCAAAAGCTCGACACGGGCTGCTCGATACTCGCGTTTCGATACCATCACTACCCTTGGCCTGGTCCAGCCTCTTGGGTCGTCAACTGAGGATCTTACAATCTTACGAGCTGGATCACCCACGGGTAATCTCGCCACATGGTTGTAGTGCTGAAAATGACGCTTCCTCGCAATGCAGGTAAAGTACCTCTTCCGTGATTCCATGAGCCACCGCTCATTCGACATAAAGTCAAACCAGCGGTACCCAAGAATTCTCTGAAGAGACACAGTACCAAAGGAGTCTAGTCTTTGTCTCAGGATAGCAACCCTGTCTTGCAACCATAGAGCAAAACAGAAAACACCAGGGGCCTCATGCATAATGCCGTGCATAGAATTCGCACTATAACATGACGTAAGCACAAAAGCCGAAATGTGCTTACGCACAGAAAAATCCAAATGCAGGAATCTGTGTGTACGCAAACTTCCACATTCTTCCGCTACATAAATCTCGATCAGCGTGAAAAGTAAGGTGCGTGCACCCGCCTGCTGTCCCACCCCAACTCCTCCCAGAATTATGCCTCTTTGAATATGCAAAGCAATATAAATAGCCCTTAAGCTCAGTGTTCTGTGAAAAGACAATGGGAAAAGCAAGAGGGAAATGGAAGAATTTCAGTGAATACCAAGTGGAGGCAAGGAAAAACGTACTATTTGTTGGTTTAAACAGTGGTATAAACAACAAAAAGAAGCTAATCGACTGACATAGCGTGTCGGAG
This sequence comes from Erpetoichthys calabaricus, assembly GCF_900747795.2. Classification (NCBI taxonomy): domain Eukaryota; kingdom Metazoa; phylum Chordata; class Cladistia; order Polypteriformes; family Polypteridae; genus Erpetoichthys; species Erpetoichthys calabaricus. The sequence continues at coordinate 166,367,833 of NC_041394.2, forward strand.
AAACTTTGAAAGCTCAAGTTCACAAAGTCGCACAGTGCCCGAAATAAAAAAGAAGTTGTCAGATGTCAAAGTCGCCGTGAAAAGGCGAGACGTAGCCCACCATCTGAGTGTCACATGAAAACTCATTAGGGAACAGAGAAAAAAAAGGCACACCGTGGGGGAAAAAGCACTAACTTCAATCTCAAAATTTCCACTTTAACTACGTAGTTTATTTTGTCATTAAAGTAGAACATCATAAACTTCATCTTAACATTATTTAATTAACCAGTTTCTCAAATCGCATCGTAATTAAAGTAGCACATTAAATGCTTTGTTTTGTATGTGTTCTTCTATGTGCTGTATGTGTGTGAATCACTACATGCTTCTTAAACCGGCTTTCTCTTCCTCCGACAGGACACAGAATCCATTACATTCGTGATATTACAGCTCTCTGAATAACTAAAATACTGAGATGTATATGTGATATAATTTTCATGGTGATAGGAGTTAAAGCACGTTATTAAACATGGGTACACGGTGGCGCAGTGATTGTGCATGACCTTCGATGAAATAATTTATTGCAGCAGTACTCCGGGGCGGCTCTAGGCTCATGGTGGCCCTGGGCAGAGAAAGAATCGGTGGCCCCTTCGCCCGCCAATGTCAATATGGTATCTTATGCACGGCGGATGGCCACGTCCATTGCGGACACTGCATATCCGCCTCGTACTCGTGACACAAGCGTTTAACTTTTGCTGAAATTTGCCGCTGCGTTTTTAGCTGTGTCATTATTTTCTCTTTCTGTTTTATATTCAATATATATTGGCGTGGCGGCCCCTGGGATTTGGCGGCCCTGTGCAGGTGCACAGTTTGCACATGCCTAAGGCTACCCCTGCAGTACTGTCTCTTTCAAACATACTAACCTCCAATTCCTGTCCTTCCTTTTCTTTCTCCAAGTAACCGATCGCTACACAATCAGCTCTGTAATAGACGTTAAACCATCTGTAAGTTTATAATGCCGATTCTTCAAAACCTTTAAGGAACATTGAAATATCTTCGTAGTACATGTTTATTTATTCTATCGTTCACGCCTGTCCCAGTGAAGCATACAGTGCTTTTATCTGTGTAATATAATAAACATATTTTGCTGCATTTCATCCTAAAAATGATATCGTCATCATATGTAAATGTGCGCTTTATAAAGTGGCTCAGGTTGTGCAATATTATAACTGCAGTGCAAGTTTACAGTGAGGTGATTGTACTTATAAGTCCAAACAGTTCTACAAGGAGCAGTTGATGGACTGATTGAGTGCGTTTAGAGCTCTTGGAATGAAACTCTTTCTGAACCGCGAGGTCCGTACAGGAAAGGTTTGAAGCGTTTGCCATGTGAGAAGCAGTTCAAATAGGAAGCATGGCTGAGGCAGCATGTGCTTGATGCTGTATACTGATAATTCTCTTTCTGATCAGCTGCTCCGAGTGGTGCAGTGAGAGTAATATGGAAAAAGATGATCTGCTGTGGCAACCCCTAACGGGAGCAGCTGAAAGAAGGAGAAGGTGCAGTGAGAGTAACAACGTTAAAGCAGTTATGGTATTTGGAATAGTTTGAACATTCCGTGGACCATTATATTGTTACTGGTTAAATTACAATCAGATGCATTAAACTAATAAACAATATGCGGTTAATTTCAGTGTATTTATAAAGCCGTGTCAGGGCCGTGGATCTGAAAAAAGAATGATAAACCACACAGGAACAGTAGCACTGCTTTGACGCTGGGTGCCGCCAGTCTGCAAAACCGAGTGGAGAACTTGTGTACGACAGGGTATGAGGTACCGTGGAAATGTGCGTGGCTTTACACCAAATTTAGGTTTTATACATTGCGATTTGAACGTGGAAACGTTCTTATGCAACATTTCTGTGCATACGCACCATTTATACATGAGGCCCCAGGACTCGAAAGACTCCGATCTCCGTACTTTTGCATAGATATCGGGAGTGCCACCCACCCCTTTCCAGCGGCCTTATGACCCCCATGCTCTCCCAGTCCGTGTACTGACTTCATAGGAAGAGTCACGAGAGACATGAATGTCACTGCTGAGGTAAGTAAACCTCTCAACAACATCGACGCCCTCCCCACAAACAGACATAGGCCCTACTTGTGATAGTTTACTTTAGGAATGGAACGATTGATACCACAGTAATCAATATTTCGATACTCAAACTGAACTCATTTGCTATCGAGTACCATTCAAAAATAGCGATTACTACTTTTTTTCTGGAAGATACAGCAGCAAGGTTCATGAAAAAGGCATAGAATGTATTAATGCACTTTCCGCGCTCACGTACTGAAATGAGCAGACACGCTGTGACGCAACAGCGCCATAAACCCACGCCCCTTGCACAAGTGCAGACTGTATGCCAATGGCAGACCGAGAGCTTAGTTGTATACTGCTACTTTTTACAGATGGAAAAAGAATACAGCTGCCTGATGCAATATCTGGGAGAAGAATCAGCAGTATAGTGGCAAAACAATCAACCCATTTAAACAGTTAAAAAGAAAACATGCTGTTCAACAGAAAGACTTTTTAAAACATCAAAGTGATGCAAGTCTGAAGCCTGGTGATTTAGCTGCAATCAGTGCCAGATAAGGGAGGCTGCAGGAGAGTTTTCAAAGATGCACAAGACATTATTCAGGAAACTCTGCCATTAGCAGGATTATGTAGAAGTGAATTTACTGAAGACTTTTTAGTTGAGTAAAATATTTTACCATTTATCACTCATTAACACTTTTGAAACGTAAAGCACGTTGTTAGCATAATAGAGGACTCATAATAGTGAAGCATAACTGTCAGAGCGTTTCATCACGAGTTGTGTCCGTTTTGTTTTTCTGCCAATTAAAACGAAGAGTACAGTAAAATGAATATACATAAATAAGAATGTTAAATAGTCTTAACACTTTGCAAAATACTTACTATGCCTAATTTGAAGATTAAAACTTTCACTAAAAGTAGTTTTTCTTTTCAAAAAACAAGTGCCTGAGTAAATGTTTATAAATATATTAATTATTTTGCAAGTTTAGTGGATTTAAATGTACTTTAATTGCATTAGTAACAGCATCTAGTGTAATAAAATGTAATTTATCTGCTTAATTTTCTATTGTTAAAATTGTATTGTGCTCCTGTTTCCTCCCACAGTTGAAAGATAGGCAGGTTAGGAGGACTGACGAGGTTAAATTGGCCCCTGGTGTGTGTGTTTACTCTGTGATGGCCTTTTTTTTTTTTTGGTAAATGTTAGTGTTCTAAGGGGATCAGGGGTATTTTTCGTACGTCGCTTAAATCATCCGCGATCAGGTGCCTCATCTTGGATAAGTTAATGCCTGTGACACTCATCCGGGATAGGTCGGTTTTTCAAACGCAGCCGTGTATTAGATTAGTCTAGCTGGATCTAAGCATACGAGATGAATGCGCGCGCCCGCGCTGTTTGAAAAGCCCATATATATTGAGTCTAGAAAACATGATCAGCAAGTCTTTGATAGGCTGTAACAAAATGACGAAAGAACGTGTGCATTTTTTTTCACACACGTGGCGCAAGACCTTTTATTCGAAGGACATAAAGAATTTCAAGATTTAATATGCACAAGGGGTAACACTGCAAAAGCAGCCCAGACCAGAAAAGACGGCTGGCAAAAAGTGGCCGACAAATTAAACACTAAGTAGTGTGCATTGTACTTACTGAATGCAGCGTTTCATTTCCTATGTGTCAGATCAATTATTATTTAATATGTCATAGTTCCAGATCAAACGTGAGCACAAGGAGAACATGGGAACAGGTTAAAGTGAAGTACAAGTATATACTTCAAATTGGTAAATATTGGTATATAACTATTTAAAGAATTGTTGACATTAATAATCATATATAATATAAAAAACAATAATTGTAAAGCTAATAAGAAGGCAGACAACAAAAAAAACAGGTGGAGGTCCACGCGGTCCAGACCAAACCCCTGCAGAAGAGTTGGCTCTCCAGCAAAATGCCCATTGCCCTGTTTCTGAGGGCATTCCAGGGGGACGCTCCTCCTCAGAACCAGTGGCAGGATGCAGTGGTCACTTCATTTCAGGTAAAGGATGGTCATTGCATATATTTGTCCTCCATGTGTGCCATAGGTATGTTCCATATAGCCCTCTTTTTTGTTGGGTCAGTTGCAGGGAATGTCATATCCCTTGAACCTGTGTCTGACCAACGAGATATTGACGAAGGTCAAATATTTAAGGAAGACACTGTGTCTGATTATTCATCAGGAGGAGAGGTACATTTTCCAAATAATGTTTGATCAAACTCCACTCTGATCATTCCCATGTGCCCCAATCACATTTGGAAATCCTGGTAATGAGAATGTTAGGCTGATTGAGATTCTTCATGGAACTGTGGGCGTTTTTGCCTGTGTGTTGCCTACCTGCAATGGCATGATATGCCTCTTTTATTGTCTGCACACGCAGGTGTCCAGGAAACACTATGAAAACCCGAAAGAAATCTTTCAGAGCCAAACACACTTTACGAATTGCCTGGCAAACTGCACTTTTAGTTTAAGATTTTCCGCATCGCCTGCAGTACATAAAAAAGTGCTGCTTGTAAAAAACCTCAAAGCAATGCATACTGTCTGTGTGGTTGTGAGAGCCTGACTTCGCAGAGTTTGACTTCGAATATAAGGTGCTAATAAATCTTTGAGGTACAATATTCATTCTTTCTTCTTTCGAAAAGAATTTCCTCCGGGAGCAATAAAGGATCTTGCCGATCACACAAAACCCTCTCTATATGAAATTCTCTTTGTATAATTTGCACACCAGTATCAATTGGTCGCTCATTCATGAACGGCGAAGCCATGACTGGATGACTTCCATGCACCGTCACCGATTACGTGTGTAAACTAATCCTTGTTTACGTAGAACAAACCTGCTCCGAGCAGGTTTGAGGATTAGGATGTGTTGCTATGACAACACTTCCAGCAAGAGTTTCGAAAAACCGACAGATCCAGGATCAGGCCAAATCGTTAACAATTACATCCGTCTAAACAACTAATCCACGTACAAAAAATACCCCCCAGTTTAAGTGCATTCGTGAATAACCAAATCTTTATGAAAACATAAAAGTTAATATTATCGTTATTACATTTGTATGTTCTTTGCTACCCGGATTCTTCCTGTGTGGAGTTTACATGTTGTCCCTATGGCTGTATAAGTTTCCTCCCACAGTCCAAAGATGCGCAGGTTAGGTGAACTGGCAAAGGTAACTTGGCCATAGTGTGTGTTTGCCCTGTAATGGATGGGCACTTAGTTCAGAGTTTGCTCCTGTCTTGTATGCTGTGGCAGCTGGGATAGACTCCGGCACCCTCCCATAGCCCTGGTCTGGAGTAAGCTGGTTAGAAAATTACATGCCATGTTCGTTCTATTAATATAAATTTTGTAATAAATTTGTTGTAACTGAGGACTTGGCAGTTTTTAATAACTTTTTTAGTTGAACGATACATTTGATCTCATTGGAGGAGGTAAGCAGGATTGAGAAGCTATAGCCTCCAAGGGAATCTTCTACAGTGTGTTGTCTTCCTGGTGCATAAGTGGGATACCTCCCTTGATGCTCCAGACCCAAACTGTCTCTAGGTTATTTCATTAAAAATAATTTATACATGGCTAAGTTGCCAGTTTTGCAAAATAAATTGAAGGAGTTATATATAAATACTGGAGAGGGAACTGGCCAGGTGCTCTTCTCCAAAGTTTTACCTATACCAAACACCATTTCATGAGTAGATTACAAAGTATGATATGTTGCTGGGATTTTGATATATGTTAGGTTAGCACAGGCTTATAAAACATTTGGGCAGAAAGGATATTTACCATGTACCAGCTAGTTAGGACATCTTAAACTAGGAATTTTGGTAGAAGAGAACTGTGTAAAGAAAGGCCATATATAAAAGTAGCATCAACAAAACTTTGTGTAAACACAAACTTAATGACATAAAGTCAATAAGCAAGCATAAAAACAATAAAATAAAAGCTGAATGTGTTTACATTAGAGGTTTTAAAAACAAATCAGTTTTGTACAGTATATAGCGGCACATAAATATATTTAAGCCTGTGGCACATTGCATACAGATTCTAGAGTCTTGTATTGCAGAGGCATTATGTATATATATATATATATATATATATATGTATGTATGTATGTATGTATGTATGTATGTGTGTATGTATGTGTGTGTGTGTGTGTGTGTGTGTGTGTGTGTGTGTGTTGTGAGAGATGGCCAGCACCCCCAGACTGCTAGATGGAGTCCTCGCTGCAACATGGAGGTGCCCTGGATCCCCGCAGGGCATCATGGAAAATGGAGTTCAGCTTCACAGCTCTGCTGGACACTGGGATGGTTATTTTCCCTATAGCCCAGAAGTACTCCCTAGTTACGGGGACAGAAGAACTGAAGTACTTCCGGGCTGAAGAAAAATAAGAGTTTCCATCTGACCTGGAAGTGCTATGGAATCACATGGACGGGGACAGAAGCACTTCCGGATCACAGACTATTTAAAGGACTGGTTGAGACCCAGCAAGAGAGCCGGAGTTGGGAGGAAGTGTGACGGAGCTGCTGGGTGGAGAGGAGGATTTATTATTGTGATTATTGATTATTATTGTGTATGGTGGAGGTGGAGGTCCCTTGTGCACATTATAAAAGAAATTAAAATTATTACTGGGACTTTTTTACCTGGTGTTTGGACGTGTTGTCTGTGGGTTTAACGGGGCAACAGCGACCCCTAGTGTCACATTGTGTATATATATATATAAAATAGAGAGAGAGAGAGAGAGATAAAAAAAAAATTAAAGGAATACTTTTTAATCAGAGTATGGCATCAAGTCAATGAAACTTCTGGGATACTGATCTGGTAAGTTAAGTAGCAAAGGAGGTTGTTAATCAGTTTCAGCTGCTTTGGTGTTGATTAAATAATTAACAACATGTGCACTAGAGCAGGAAACAGGAATGGTTTAACAGGTGGAGACTACTGACATTTTCCTCTCCTCATTTTTTCTGACTGTTTTTTCACTAGTTTTGCATTTGGCTATGGTCAGTGTCACTACTGGTAGCATGAGGCGATACCTGGACCTAACAGAGGTTGCACAGTTAGTCCAACTTCTCCAGGAAGGCAGATCAATACGTGCCATTGCCAGAAGATTTTCTGTGTCTCCCAGCATAGTCTCAAGGGCAAGGAGGAGATTCCAGGAGACAGGCAGTTACTCTAGGAGAGCTGGACAGGGCCGTAGAAGGTCCTTAACTCATCAGCAGGACAGGTATGTGCTCCTTTGGGCAAGGAGGAACAGGATGAACACTGCCAGAGCCCTACAAAATAACCTCCAGCAGGCCACTGGTGTGAATGTCTCTGACCATACAATCAGAAACAGACTTCATGAGGGTGGCCTGTGGGCCCAACGTCCTGTAGTGGGCCCTATGCTCACTGCCCGTCACCATGGAGCTTGACTGGCATTTGCCATAGAATACAAGAATTGGCAGGTCAACCACTGGCGTCCTGTGCTTTTCACAGATGAGAGCAGGTTCACCCTGAGCACATGTGACAGACGTGAAAGGGTCTGGAGAAACTATGGAGAACGTTATGCTGCCTGTAACGTCGTTCAGGATGACTGGTTTCGTGGTGGGTCAGTGATGGTCTGGAGACGCATATCCATGGAGGGACGCACAGACCTCTACAGGCTAGGCAACGGCACCTTGACTGCCATTAGGTATCGGGATGAAATCCTTGGATCCATTGTCAGACCCCTATGCTGGTGCAGTGGGTTCTGGGTTACTCCTGGTGTACCACAATGCCCGGCCTCTTGTGGTAAGAGTATGCAGGCAGTTCCTGGAGGATGAAGGATTTGATACCATTGACTGCCCCCCATGCTCGCCTGACCTAAATCCAATAGAACACCTCTGGGACATTATGTTTTGGTCCAACCGATGCCGCCAGGTTGCACCTCAGACTGTCCGGGAGCTCAGTGATGCCCTGGTCCAGATCTGGGAGGAGATCCCCCAGGACACCATCTGTCATCTCATTAGGAACATGCCCCGATGTTGTCAGGCATGCATACAGCACGTGGGGGCCATGCAAACTACTGAGTATGATTTGGAGTTGCTGCAATGAAATTTCGGCAAAATGGACTAGCCTGCCGCATCATTTTTTCACATTGATTTTCGAGGTGTTTTTGAATTCAGCCCTCTGTAGGTTGATAATTTTCATTTCCATCAAACGATGTGGCGTCCTTTCGTTCCTAACACATTACCCAGTCGATATCAGTATAGATATCCAGCAGGATTTTTTTTTCCCATTGAGATCTGATGTGTTTTCAAAGTGTTCCTTTATTTTTCTGAGCAGTATACATGTATTAATGTTCTCTTTATTTTGGAATATTAAGTTTTTACTATATTTAAACTTTAAATGCAGTTCTAAATTGTGATAGGAGTCTTTTATTTAGTTTTGGGTTTTGCTTGAAAATTCCAGCAAAAATTTCAATATTAGATTTTTCATTTGTTTTCAGTTTCACTTACACACACGCTCATATTGTATTTGCTGTGTATGTAATTTGTATGCATTTATATGTTTATATAAAGATCTATCTATCTATCTTACACATGGTGGTACATAAATATGTGTGTGTGTGTATAATCAGTTGGATTTCTATTAAGTATTTTCATATTGGTTTTTAATTACATTGTAGTTGCAGTAAAATGGCAACCATATATAATTTCAATGATTTTGTGGAAATACTTAATAAATAAAAAAATGTCTTAAACCATTATTATAAATGAACTACAACATGTACGTTCTTTATTAACGCTAACTGGTGAAGTTGCACATACGCTTGTTAATACAGTTTGGAAGATTGAAGAAATCTAACATAAAGCTTCCTTTAATCAGCTATGTTAATTTACATATAATTATGAAGCATTTCAAATGCACTGAGCAACATACAGATAAATGGTATAGTCCAGAAACACACCTTAGTATTAAGTATTATGTAAAATCCCAAAATAGTTAAACATATTAAGAGTTATGGCTGGATACTTGGTTAAAATATATATATGTAAACTGTTATCACAGGAAAAAAAGATAAAGTTAAATGTTATATATGATCCTATTTTCTAATTTGAATATGCTTATACAAATGTCAGGATGTCCTAGTTAAATAGGCAGGTAGTTTCAAATAAAATTTTTCTCTTACAATGGTATTTTGAAAACTTTAGAAAAAAAGTATAGTCTACATGTTTTGTGTGTATATTGAATGAAAATCTTGCCATAATTGAATATCTTTTTCTTTGTAATTAAGGAACTGCTGAAGAATAGTATTATACCCCCTTCACACAGGACAATGGGAGCAGAGCAGAGCGCTGATGTAGAACACAAGCACTTGGATTTAGGCAGTACAGGTAACTTTTTGTCCATTTCTAACCTTTACATTTTCGGAATTTACTTTGGAATGCACTTCCATAATGAAATTGTAACAATTATTGTTCATTTAATAAAATATTTTATGTTAACTTGTGCCTCACAGTAAGGAGGCCTGGGTTCCCTTCCCGGGTCCTCCCTACATGGAGTTTGCATGTTCTTCCCATGTCTGTGTGGTTCCTCCGGGTGCTCTGGTTTCCTCCCACAGTCCAAAGACATGCAGGTTAAGTGCATTGGCGATCCTAAATTGTCCCTAGTGTGTGCTTGGTGTGTGTGTGCGTGCGTGCGTGCGTGCGTGCGTGCGTGTGTGTGTGTGTGTGTGCGCGCGCGCGCCCCCCCCCCTGCAGTGGGCTGGCGCCCTGCCCAGGGTTTGTTCCTGCCTTGCGCCCTGTGTTGGCTGGGATTGGCTCCAGCAGACCCCCATGACCCAGTGTTAGGATATAGTGGGTTGGATAATGGATGGATAGATGGATGGATTTAACTTGTAAAACAATATTTTATGTTAACTTGTTTTAGTATTTTCATAATATTGTGTGGAGCAGTTCAGTGGAGTAGTTGTTGGTGCCGCTTATTCACAGTTTCATAATCTTGTATTCAAATTTGAGACACTGTCAGTGTAAAATTTGCATGTTCTGTCCAAAAACCTCAAAAAGCAGCACTTCCATTTGATAATTATTGCACCAAAATCTTTGTGAGACATCCTGTACTAATAGTGTGCAAATACTGACAATGACAACGTGCAGTTAACTGTACTATACTTTTCTCTTTATGTAAATATCTCATCCCTAAGAAAAGGTTAAGAGTGGGTCTCTAGTATATGGATAGTTCCCATTATAAAAAGAGCACTGTGCGAGGGTTAATAGTCTAGTCAGTATTCTTTTTGAATATGGATGAAATACTATACAATCATTAAAGTTTCAAGTACACTATAAGCTGATTTACATACATTTACACCCTGAACAAGTGTATTATCTTTGTTCGGGCTTAAAGTATGTTTATCATAGCAGAACAAGGTTACTTTACTCTGAATTTGCGAAAATAAAAACATTAGCAAGACAAAAGACCTGTGAGTATGTAAATGTTTGTTATTTTTTTCATTTGTTTCTGGTAGTTTTATTTTTGTTTTGCACTGAGAGTTTGCCAAGGTTGTTGGGGTTTTACAGTATTGACTAAAGCATTTTCACTCTCGTCTAGGACAAATCAAACACTACCAGTCAGAATGATCCAGCTCACGTGCATTTACACTTTGATCTGATAAAGATCAGAATAGAACGAAAGCATGCACACACAAACGAACATATGATGTACATGCATATGTACATTCATACTTACTTACTAACTTCTGTTTCTTTCTTTCTTTCTTTCTTTCTTTTTGGGGCAAGGGAAACATTTGACATTTTATGCAAACTCAATAAATAAAGTAAATTAATAAATAAATACATAAATATTATAACAAGCAAATACAAGAATTACTAAAAAAAATAATAAGTGGAACAATGGAGTAATCACTCCATCCATCACTTGGTATACATGTTGCTGCCATCAAATTCAAAATGAGCTTATTCTTTTCTTAAAATGGTGCAATTTCTCAGTTTAAACATTTGATATGTTTTCTGTGTTCTATTGTGAATAAAATATGGGTTTGTGAGATTTGCAAATCATTGTATTCTGTTTTTATTTACATTTTATACAGTGTCCCAACTGTTTTGGAATTGGGTTTGTAGTACCCTGTGATGCCACAATAGATGGTGGCTCCCTGTGATTATGTACTGAAAAGACTGTTCAGAAAAAAGATGGATGGTTGGATGCTTTTAGTAATACTTCACTAATATCTTTTTCCTACTAGGTGAAAAGGTCTTTAATTTTAACAACAAACGGTACAGTTATATTGGATTTTTTTCTGTGTTTCAATTTTGCTTGTTTAATCTGTCGTTTCTTCTATAGTGGTGCCATCTCCAGTAAAGCAGAAGGCTAGAATGGATGATATTGTTGTTGTGGCGCAGGGCACACAGAGCTTGCGAAACATTCACAATGATCCAGATGTGATCAAGCTGCAAGAGATTCCAACTTTCCAACCTCTGTTAAAAGGTAATGAAAAAATAAAAATTATACTTATTTTTGATAAAAGCTGTGTTAAGTAAGCTGAATTTTCACATCATAGCCACAAAAAGCAGGGTGTGAAAGTAAATATGAACATATTACATTTGAAGACAACTTTGCAAAACAAATATAAAATGAATCTAAAAGTGAAATCCGGTATCCTATAAATTCATTAACTGTTATATTGCAATATTTTTCACAGGAAGCTTATATCTTTAATGTATAATTTGTTAATCAATTACAATATAAGTAGACAATTTGGAAATTGTACAGTAAATTTGGTTGTCACACTATATAGTACGATCAGCGCTCCATCTCAGCTGCAAGATTCTTATTGCAGTTAAATATGCTGACATTTGCCACTTTCTGCTTTTATTTTGTCACTTCAACCAAAGCGTTAGTATACTATCTCCTATTTTGTAATTTTAAATATCTTTGTTTCAAGTTTTTACTTAATAAGGAAGGATTACGTATATAGAAATGTCACCCAAGCACTGTAATTTAAGGTGGCAGTGTTAATTGTTATTTCACAGTACCACTGAAAAATTTTGATTAGCTGTATCAATAGCTCATACTCACACTCCCATAAAATTCCCAAAAAATCCACCGTCTGTTTACGTCTGTTATTCCAACAGATGACACATCACCAATATTTATAGCAATAAAATATATTGCACTTGGCATTCTAATAAATGATGTATCATAAACAATAACACTACTTTTATGTACCCCAAAATCCCAAATGGCATTTAACTGAGACATATGCTTTGCATTTGTCTATCTAAGAGATGGTGCATCACAGATATTTGTAATACTGCATTTTACTGCTTTACTATTTATATTTCAACCCATCTTAGACCAGTGATACACCTAGTAAATACATACATGGTAAAAATTTTCATTGATATAATAAGGGTAAAATTGGGAAATACAGGTGCTGGTCATAAAATTAGAATATCATGACAAAGTTGATTTATTTCAGTAATTCCATTCAAAAAGTGAAACTTGTATATTAGATTCATTCATTACACACAGACTGATGTATTTCAAATGTTTATTTCTTTTAATTTTGATGATTATAACTGACAACTAATGAAAGTCCCAAATTCAGTATCTCGGAAAATTAGAATATTGTGAAAAGGTTCAATATTGAAGACACCTGGTGCCACACTCTAATCAGCTAATTAACTCAAAACACCTGCAAAAGCCTTTAAATGGTCTCACAGTCTAGTTCTGTAGGCTACACAATCATGGGGAAGACTGCTGACTTGACAGTAGTCCAAAAGACGACCATTGACACCTTGCACAAGGAGGGCAAGACACAAAAGGTCATTGCTAAAGAGGCTGGCTCTTCACAGAGCTCTGTGTCCAAGCACATTAATAGAGAGGCGAAGGGAAGGACAAGATGTGGTAGAAAAAAGTATACAAGCAATAGGGATAACCGCACCCGGGAGAGGATTGTGAAACAAAACCCATTCAAAAATGTGGGGGAGATTCACAAAGAGTGAACTGCAGCTGGAGTCAGTGCTTCAAGAACCACCATGCACAGACGTATGCAAGACATGGGTCTCAGCTGTCGCATTCCTTGTGTCAAGCCACTCTTGAACAAGAGACAGCATCAGAAGTGTCTCGCCTTTGGACTGCTGCTGAGTGGTCCAAAGTTATGTTCTCTGATGAAAGTAAATTTTGCATTTCCTTTGGAAATCAAGGTCCCAGAGTCTGGAGGAAGAGAGGAGAGGCACAGAATCCACGTTGCATGAGGTCCAGTGTAAAGTTTCCACAGTCAGTGATGGTTTGGGGTGCCATGTCATCTGCTGGTGTTGGTCCATTGTGTTTTCTGAGGTCCAAGGTCAACACAGCCATCTACCAGGAAGTTTTAGAGCACTTCATGCTTCCTGCTGCTGACGAACGTTATGGAGATACAGATTTCATTTTCCAACAGGACCTGGCACCTGCACACAGTGCCAAAGCTACCAGTACCTGGTTTAAGGACCATGGTATCCCTGTTCTTGATTGGCCAACAAACTCGCCTGACCTTAACCCCATAGAAAATCTATGGGGCATTGTGAAGAGGAAGATGCAATACGCCAGACCCAACAATTCAGAAGAGCTGAAGGCCACTATCGGAGCAACATGGGCTCTCATAACACCTGAGCAGTGCAACAGACTGATCGACTCCATGCCACGCCGCATTGCTGCAGTAATCCAGGCCAAAGGAGCCCCAACTAAATATTGAGTGCTGTACATGCTCATACTTTTCATGATCATACCTTTCAGTTGGCCAACATTTCTAAAAATCCTTTTTTTTGCATTGGTCTTAATTGATATTCTAATTTTCCGAGATACTGAATTTGGGACTTTCATTAGTTGTCAGTTATAATCATCAACATTAAAAGAAATAAACATTTGAAATACATCAGTCTGTGTGTAATGAATGAATCTAATATACAAGTTTCACTTTTTGAATGGAATTACTGAAATAAATCAACTTTGTCATGATATTCTAATTTTATGACCAGCACCTGTAATGCAGCATTTAATTAAGGAAGAAAACTAGCTGAGTAAGAGGATGAGTTTATTTTTTAACTAGGGTTTAATGAAAGGTGTATATAAAGACAGAGTTAATGTTGTTAAAAATGAACTGTAGACCTTATTCAAAAAATACATTCTTGACATACATATGGTTAAAAACAATTTTCATACTCTGTATTCTTTCTGTTTTTAGCAATATACTGTAGAAGTACAAGTGCATTCTAAGCCCTGGTTTTAATAAAGGGCTGAAATTACATTATTAATACAGAAATGAAAGGAAACACCTTTTTACTGTTTGGTTATACAGTATCAGTCTGTATTGTTCTTGTTGTGTGACATCCTGGTATGGTAAATTTTGAAGGTAGTTTGTTCAGAGAGTTATGATGATATAATATTGGAACACAGATTCTTTCCAGGTCCTACTGCTAACACAATTAATTTCATTACATTTCATGTATAAATGAAATTTCATGAAATAAATTTCATGGTCCCCTGAGACTGCTTTGGAACTACAGACTGGGATATCCTGCAGGGATCATATAGTGAGAACATTGAGGAGGTTGTTGACTGCACTACTGACTACATCAACTTCTGTATGAACATTGTAGTTCCAGTAAGAAAAGTACGCTGCTATGCTAACAACAAGACATGGATTACAAGTGACATCAAGGGCCTTTTGAACCAGAAGAAAAGGGCTTTTAAAGGCGGTGATCAGCATGAGCTCAAGCGCATGCAGAAGGAACTCCAAGTCCAGCTAAGGGCGGTGAAGGAACAGTACAGGAGAAAGCTGGAGCAGAAGTTGCAGCATAACAGCATGAAGGAAGTGTGGGATGGAATGAAGATCATCACTGGCTGCAGCTCGAAGCAGGGTGCCACCATCGAGAGAGATGTGGAGAGAGCAAACCAGATGAACAACTTCTTTAACAGGTTTGACCACCCTAACCCACTCTCACCTCGGAGTAATGCACCCTCCACTCATCCTTCTGCTGACGCCAGCATAGGAGAGAGTTTCCCCCCACCCATAATTACAGCAGCCCAGGTAAGCAGAGAGCTGAGGAGACTTCGTGCCAGCAAAGCAGTGGGTCCAGATGGAGTATCGCCACGACTGCTGAAGGCCTGTACATTGGAGCTGAGGAGTCCTCTACAGCACATCTTCAACCTGAGCCTGGAACAGGGGAGAGTCCCGAGGCTTTGGAAAACATCTTGCATCACCCCAGTCCCAAAGGTATCACGTCCTAGTGAGCTGAATGACTTCCAGCCTGTCACTCTGACATCACATGTGATGAAGACCATGGAAAGGCTGCTGCTTCACCACCTGAGGCCACAGGTCCGCCACACCCTCGACCCTCTGCAGTTCGCATACCAGGAGAAGGTGGTAGTGGAGGATGCCATCATCTACATGCTACACCCATCCCTCTCCCACTTGGACAGAGGCAGTGGTGCAGTAAGAATTATGTTTCTGGACTTCTCTAGCGCCTTCAACACCATCCAACCTCTGCTCCTTAGGGACAAGCTGACAGAGATGGGAGTAGATTCATACCTGGTGGCATGGATCGTGGATTATCTTACAGACAGACCTCAGTATGTGCGTCTCGGGAACTGCAAATCTGACATTGTGGTCAGCAATACAGGAGCGCCACAGGGGACTGTACTTTCTCTGGTCCTGTTCAGCCTATATACATCGGACTTCCAATATAACTCGGAGTCCTGCAATGTGCAAAAGTTCGCTGATGACACTTCTATCGTGGGCTGCATCAGGAGTGGGAGGGGGAGGAGTATAAAGACCTAATCAAGGACTTTGTTAAATGGTGCGACTCAAACCACCTACACCTGAATACCAGCAAAACCAAGGAGCTGGTGGTGGATTTTAGGAGACCCAGGCCCCTCATGGACCCTGTGATCATCAGAGGTGACTGTGTGCAGAGGGTGCAGACCAATAAATACCTGGGAGTGCAGCTGGATGATAAATTGGACTGGACTGTCAATACTGATGCTCTGTGCAAGAGAGGACAGAGCCGAATATACTTCATTAGAAGGCTGGCGTCCAACATCTGCAATAAGATGCTGCAGATGTTCTATCAGACGGTTGTGGTGAGT
This sequence comes from Erpetoichthys calabaricus, assembly GCF_900747795.2. Lineage (NCBI taxonomy): Eukaryota > Metazoa > Chordata > Cladistia > Polypteriformes > Polypteridae > Erpetoichthys > Erpetoichthys calabaricus. The sequence goes on from NC_041394.2 coordinate 166,384,012, forward strand.
GCCCTCTTCTACACAGTGGTGTGCTGGGGAGGCAGCATAAAGAAGAAGGACGTCTCACGCCTGGACAAACTAGTGAGGAAGGCAGGCTCTATTGTAGGCATGGAGCTGGACAGTTTGACATCTGTGGCAGAGCGACGGGCTCTGAGCAGGCCCCTGTCAATCATGGAGAATCCACTGCATCCACTAAACAGTATCATCTCCAGACAGAGGAGCAGCTTCAGCGACACACTGCTGTCAATGTCCTGCTCCACTGACAGACTGAGGAGATCGTTCCTCCCCCATACTATGCGACTCTTCAATTCCACCCTTGGGTGTTAAACGTTAACATTATACAAAGTTTTTGTCTGTTTTACCTGCATTTTTATCACTCTTTAATTTAATATTGTTTTTTATCAGTATGCTGCTGCTGGAGTATGTGAATTTTCCCTTGGGATTAATAAAGTATCTCCTATCTATCTATCTATTTATCTATCTATCTATAGTACATTAAAAGAAGGATATTAATAACTTATTATGCCTAAACTATATAACAAAATATGTTACATGAAATATTTACTTAGGAAATAACAGGTATTTCTATGATATGATTTCAATCTCAGTTCATAGATGACTACAGTGGCTGCCTGGTGTACTTAAATTAATTTCTCAAATAGAAGTCAATAATAGCTTTTTACAGAACAGTGTTTTTCATTGTATAACTTGTTAGTACAGTAATCCCTCGCTATATCGCGCTTTGCCTTTCGCGGCTTCACTCCATCGCGGATTTTATATGTAAGCATATTTAAATACATATCGCGGATTTTTCGCTGCTTCGCGGGTTTCTGCGGACAATGGGTCTTTTAATTTCTGGTACAAGCTTCCTCAGTTGGTTTGCCCAGTTGATTTCATACAAGGGACGCTATTGGCAGATGGCTGAGAAGCTACCCAGCTTACTTTTCTCTTTCTCTTGCGCTGACTTTCTCTGATCCTGACGTATGGGGATTGAGCAGGGGGGCTGTTCGCACACCTAGACGATACGGACGCTCGTCTAAAAATGCTGAAAGATTATCTTCACGTTGCTATCTTTTGTGCAGCTGCTTCCTGAAACGACATGCTGCACGGTGCTTCGCATACTTAAAAGCTCGAAGGGCATGTATTGATTTTTGCTTGCTTGTTTTTCTCTGTCTCTCTCTCTCTTTCTGTGCTCTTGACGGAGGGGGTGTGAGCTGCCGCCTTCAACAGCTTTGTGCCGCGGTGCTTCGCATACTTAAAAGCCAAACAGCCCTATTGATTTTCCTCTGCCTTTATGACAGTCTCTGCTCCTGACTCCTTTGAAGAGGAAGATATGTTTGCATTCTTTTAATTGTGAGACAGAACTGTCATCTCTGTCTTGTCATGGAGCACAGTTTAAACTTTTGAAAAAGAGACAAATGTTTGTTTGCAGTGTTTGAATAACGTTCCTGTCTCTCTACAACCTCCTGTGTTTCTGCGCAAATCTGTGACCCAAGCATGACAATATAAAAATAACCATATAAACATATGGTTTCTACTTCGCGGATTTTCTTATTTCGCGGGTGGCTCTGGAACGCAACCCCCGCGATGGAGGAGGGATTACTGTACTCTAATCCTGTCGAGTCAAACAAAAACATTTTCATATAGTGGATTTTCCTTTTATGTGAATATTAACCACAATACTTGTCAAAGACAGATAATAGAATAAATAAAACATATTTGCTAATTCTTGCCCTGCATGTACCTTCCTTGCGTGTGTGAATGTCTCTCAAGCATATTCCCCGTAAAGCCTGCTTCACAGACTGTGTCATTATTTTCAAGACACTTTTCTCACCTCCTGTTCGGTTTTATACTTGTTGCCAAGGTTGCCAGGTCCTTAAAAAAATTATAGCCCAAGGACAACTTAAAAATAATTAATTTGCAAAAAAAAAAAATAGCCCAAATACCTTATATAGATAAAATGACACACCTGAAAGCAGAAGGCGGTGTCACAGCAAGAGGGTTAGGCACATACCATCAAAGCCCTTGGTAGAGGGTGTTCCCTCAGAGATATTTCAGAGTGATAGAATGGGTACTGTATATACCATCACACAACAATCTTGAAATGCATTGTGCTACATTCAAGTGCATCTCAAATCTCTATTGATGTATTAAGGTGAATACACTGCTGCAACTAAATCTTAAATAGCAAGTTTCCTAACAGGACTTCACTGTTTAGTTCAAATTCTAGTGATTCTCATGTTGCATCACTACATTATGTAGTGTGTCTTAACTTTTGAAATGCATTGAGATACATTTTTGTATAACTCAAATCGCTATTGATGCATTTAGGTGAAAACATTCTGAAGCTTTACAACACTGACCAATCATACCAAAGCCAAACTGACAAATGAGATTACTCAGGAGGAAAGGACACATAGACCTTAGTGTTTTATTATATAGTAGAAGATTAAGTAACTGCCATGAACCAATGCAGATTAGCTCTTCTAAGTCCCTCCATTTCTTAATTGTTTCTTTCTAAACATATTAATGAAAGAAATGCTCTGATCAATAAAAAGTTGATTACCTGCTGTTTTCCTTATTATTTGACACACATTAATTTCATAATTAGGAAAACAATATACAGATATAATAAATGTATCTATACATTTGCACAAATGCATCTGTAATTGCCTTTAATGAGTGACTACTGTGTTTAAATCATTGTTTTATCTTTGTAATATTTTAAGCATCAAAAGGTAAAAAGTAATCTATGTTTCTAACCTCAACTAGGTCTTTTCAATAAGAATTTTTTTTATCATTGAGGAAAATGTAAAAATAAGACAACAGCATAATTAACTATTTAACCTGCAAAACTAATAGAAGAACATCTTATTTAACCAATGTACTTTGTATCTGCAGGAATTCTCAGTGGACAGACATCCCCTAGTAGCAGTAAACTGGAGAAGCTAGACTCACAAAACGTTCTTCAATTATGCCTTCGTTACCAGGGTCACCTACACCAATGTGCTGAGGCTGTAGCCTTTGACCAGAATGCACTTGTGAAAAGAATAAAAGAGGTATAGCATAATATTGATTAAATCTTTAAATGCTAATTGTGGTAGTTGGTGTATTTTTTAACCAGTTTTAGGTAATATACTTTTTACATATTAACAGATTCTGCTCTTATACTGCTTTACTGGCTGACACATTTATGCAGGAGGACTAACAAGATCAGGGGATCAGGATACATTACAACTATTTGTAAACCTTTTTTGTTTGCAGATTTATTGACTTGCTTAGGGTCACACATTAAGACAGAAACAGAAAAATTTCCAACAGCCTTGTTTTTTAAAGTCCATTGCCTTAGCCGCTATACCACATTGTTTTTCTAAATACTTCCTGCCAAATGTTGGCAGATAAACCTGGTGATATGCACTTCAATTGCAATTGCAATTGGCAGTTGCAGCTGTCTAAGCTTGAATGTAGTGAAAAGTCAAGTCAGGAGAGGGGGGGGAGGGGGATGGGAGCATGCAATGATACAGCACATTGCTGCATTCACCACACGACAAATAACCTCAGGATCCTAAATTAGGAAATTAAAAAAAAATAACAGCAAAATCTGTCATCTTTATACTATGTATAATTTCTGCCAATAAACTGTATCATACTTAAAGTGCTGTGAAAAAGAAAACATATCCCATTAAAATGTGTGTTCTTCAAAATATTTGCATGCATGAATATTTTATCTTAATTTAAATAATATTCACAGGTAAGTGTGATTAATAAAAAGTATACTTTGCAATCATTTATTCAAAATTTATAGGAGGTATTTCTTATAACTTTACATTAGTCTCCTACAGAGACTTGGAGATATTGTTGCCTATGCCTTCCTACAGACCTCCTTCAATTGTGTGATGTTTGAGGGTTTTCTTGCATACACTGCCTGTTTCAAGTCACTCAAAGCATTTCTATGGTGTTGCCTTGGAGAACATAAATGTTTATATAAACAGTATTTCAGATCAATTTAATTGACTAATGAAAGCAGATGTTAGAATCTCATGACACCTGATATTAACTCATTTTATTAACTAGATATTTTTATATTTCAGGGAAGTGTCACAAATCGCTATAAAATACAATAAATATTATAACATAAAAAATATCTGGATATAATTCACTTGCCTGATGGGTTTTCCAGCAGCATCTTTAATTTCTTGTCATAGTAGAGTGCCAAGAGTGTCCACTTGTCAAGAACTTGCTAGGACAAGAGCACCACCAAGGCAACAATCACACCCCAGATTTCCAGAAGAAAGGATAAAACACACTCTGGTAGAGTAGTTTTATGTGCCATTGTGGGAAGGGAGGAAGGACTACCTATCACCAGAACAGGAGGGAGAGAGATGGGTTGAGTCTGGCTATAGTCTATATGATCTTTGGCTGATAACAGGCACACATTTCAGACCATGTTGTCCCTTTGAGAGTACAGAGAATGAGGGCAACCCATGAGACTGAAGGGCCAGGAAATGTTTTACATCTGATCCTCTCCATTTGAGAAACAAACATGATAATAATGAAAGACATTAATTTGTATGTAGATTTGCCATCTTTCATTGCCAGAGGAAAACACTACATGTTATATGGGAAGATAATAATAATTAAAATTTTGCCAATCCCACTTTGCCAGAGTATTTTTATGACTTCTTCATTTTCCTAGCCGATTTAATCCAATTTTTGATTAGAGGAAGATAGAATATATCTTGATAGCTTTTTGTGCAAGATAGGAAACAACACACAGCTATCTTCACTTGTACAGAGCCATTTTGGAGTTGGTGATCAATCTATTCAGTAGATGGTTGGACTTGGACCCAAATGGGGTAGGGACATACTCAGTTTTGAGTTGCACAGTTGAAGTCTTCTCAGAGTTGTATAGTACAGTGCATCCAGAAAGTATTCACAGCGCATCACTTTTTCCACATTTTGTTATGTTACAGCCTTATTCCAAAATGGATTAAATTCATTTTTTTCCTCAGAATTCTACACACAAGACCCCATAATGACAACTTGAAAAAAGTTTACTTGAGATTTTTGCAAATGTGTGAATACTTTCCGGATGCACTGTATATGGAATGTTTTTACATATCCTTGCAATAAGTATTTGTGTTTATTATATTTAAGAATGGACCCAGTGACCCTGTAGTTATGATATAATGGGCTGTATAATGAATGGATGGATATTTAAGAATGTATATGCTTCTGGCACAGTGGCCTAAGACTCTAAGGTGTTATAGCCAATTTGTTTTTAGATTTCAATACCTCCATTTATTCAATGTGAGACTGTAAGAAATTCATATAAATCGAGAAGGTTCTAACAATTGAAAAATTATACATGTTATCAGATATTGAGAAAGCTTGCATCCTGTGATCACTGTGAGCATTAATACTATATATTCTATAAGATAAAGGAGATGAAGGTATATACAGCCTTATATGTGAAAATGGAAATTCTGAAAGTTATTATCAAGACAACTGGATGCAAATATACTTATTCAAGAGCAGAAGGTATGGTCTTTTTCTCTAAGTTGTGAATCTTGCTGGGTTAGCTGTAGTTATCAAACTATTTGACACACCTGACAATAAAGTATTATAAAGTCACTACTGCTTTTTAGTATATAACTCTGTGTTCTAAATCTCATTAAGAATCCATGTTAAGAAACTGCCTACATTTTTTAATATTTTACTCTTGGATAATGATAGTGTTAGTGTGGAAATGTTAATGACTAAATATTTAAATTACTGTCTGAGCTAACACTTGCGTTTTAAGAGGACATGGCCATGCTAAAGTCCAAATTCTGCAAGTTAAGACTTGTTAGTATTGTTTGGTTATTTGCAGAATTAGAAGTTCTGACTATGAGTTTAAGAACAATTAAAGTAATGTTTCTAACAAATACATTTAGATAAGGTTTAACAACTTCAAAACTTTGTAGCTTTTGTAATTGGAGGTCAACAGATAGTTGGTGGTCTTCATGATATATCAAAGAAATGCAACATTAAAAATACATGTGTATGCAGAAGTGAACAATTCAGAATATGTCAGTGGTAGGAATGTTAACTAAAAGCATGTCCTTTTTTGTCAAACTTAAACATAGTTATCCAGTTGCCTAAGAAAAATCGAACATTACTTAAAAATCGAACATTACTTAAAAGTTTAGAACTTGGTTTCTAAGCCTGAGTGAAAGGGTAGCATAAAATAACATTCTTCAGCCCTTTTAATCTACATAATTCAGGGTCTCTGGGGACTGAAGCCTATCCTGTCTGCACTGTGTTCAAGGCATGAAACCACTCTGGGCAGCCCATTGCAGGACCAACTCATATACACACTTGGGGCTAAATTGTAATTACCAACTACACAAACATGAATGTGTTTTAATATGTCAGAGGAAATTTTGAGTTCCCAGAGAAAACCCCATGCAGACACAGAGAAAGTACAGGATTCAAACACAAGATGTTAGATATGTGAGGTGGCTGCACGATCCACTTCATCACCATGCTGTCACGTTAAAAGATGTATTTTTTCCTAATTGTTTCTTGTTCTGTTTTTGAATAGATGGACTTGTCAGTAGAGGCTCTGTTCAGCATTATGCAGGAGAGGCAAAAACGGTACGCAAAGTATGCAGAACAAATTCAGAAGGTGAATGAGATGTCTGTCACTTTGCGACGTATTCAAATGGGCATTGATCAGACTGTGCCTTTAATGGAAAAGCTTAATTCTCTTTTGCCGGAGAGTGAACAACTAGAACCTTTCACCATGAAGCTGGAGAAGGAAACAAAATAGACCTGGTCTTCCATAGTCAAAAGATGATTTTGACTATTGAAAACATTTTAGAATTTCCCTTTAGTTTGTCCTGTATTGTGCTACAGTATTCACTGAAAATCACTTTCAAATTTTTATACAAGTCCTATTTCTTAAATTAATAGCACACTCTGCAAACTGCTGTAAGGAAAGGAAATACTGTGGCTTTAAAAAGGAATATGACAGACATGAAAGTAACTTTATAAAGCAAAAATGTGGCATTTTTAATACGTTATTTATAAAATAAACTACACTGTAATATTAATGCATTAAATACTTAAAAGAAAATAAATTGCATTTTGGTTTTTCAGTATCTTTGCATTGTTTATCTGTTTATCAATTTATATTTCGCATATTGATGTGATTATTGATATACGAGTGATTTCTGGTTCAATAAAATCATTTATCCACATTAACAATAGTTCTTTATTTATGTGGGGAAAACAAAGGTAAAATAGTTCTTGCATTTTAGTAACTGCCTAATTTTAAGTGATTTTAACTACCAAAATTGTAAGGGCTGTGGACACAAGGGGGCACTCCAGATCCCCAAAAAATGGACAGAACTCAGCTGAACACATTGCAAAGTAGAAGAAAATGATATTTATTCTACAAAAGTTCCTTTACGGATGTAAATCAGTAATAGCACACCAAAGTATACTTTCCATCTCCTTCCACAACTTCCTTGCAACCGTTGCCCTCTTCCTCCTGACTCCGACTCATCTGTGTGAGGCAGAGTGGCTCCTTTTATGTGGGACCTGGGAACACTTCTGGTGTTACATTATTGACAGGGAGAAGCACTTCACATGGGAGCTGTGTGAAGTAGACAGATTCTTTTCCCACAGTGTCACTTGGTGGCACCCAAGGAACTTGACAGGTTTGCCCTTCTGCACTACAAGTCTCAGGCAAACATGTGCAACTTAGAGAAGTTGTAGTATCTCTTGTTTTAGGGGATAAACTGTTTATAAAATCCAGTCATCCCTTGTTTAAGATCTATTATCTGTTCCTCCCAACTGGCAGAGAAACTGAGGCCCTGCCATTCATAGTATTAGGGTACCATATTTTATTTTTTTTTACAAGCAGTACTATAGAGTGAAAATATGTCTGACTTTAAACTTTCAGGAATATATTGCTAAGTTTAATACTGTAAGTAATTTGCTCATGACATGCCAGCATTGCAGTGAGTTAATATGAGCCCTGCTAGGTCTTCTATAGTGTGTGTCTTAACTGGACTGAAGGCTACAGAGTTCAACACAAGAGTTTCTACATGGAATGATGGTAACTTAATGAAGTGAGGTTTCACATCGGAGAAAAATGACACTAAACAGTAAAAACTGTAAATGTTCTCAATAATATAATCTATAGTGAATTTATAAAATGTAAATAGTTGATTAGGCTGATGTTGCATCAATTGATACTTTTCTGAAACTGCTTTAGTCTTTAGAAGACTGCAGGAAATCTCTCCCAGTAGCATCTGACAATAGGAAGGGAATAGTTCTGGAATGGGCACCTGTCTGTCGCAGAGTACCTTATACTCACCAGGCCATTTTAGATGCCTATCAATCTAACATGTACTGTGAAAAAATAGATACTGAATAAAATTATATGAAGCTTGGTTCACTTAAATTTGTAATACTTTCACACTTTGTTTAACTTCTGGATAATAGTAAACAATCAACTTAAGAAGCCAGGTGATCGACTGATAAGAATGCTGTTTGTCTAATTTTAGATTTGACCTGCACTAAATGTTAAAAAGAAAATTTCTTTTTTTTTTTCCTTTATGGAGCTGGGTTGTGAGGTTAGCAAATAAACCAAAAGATAACCAGTTAGGCTGCTTAACATTAGTTGCTGAAAAAATAGGCAGTGTTGTCAGAGTAACATGGATCACTTCTGGCCTTGTGCATATTGTTTTAGCAATCACTCAAAAACCTGTAATTTAAAAATAAGTTCAGTAAACAGACCAAATAAGGATGCGAGACATGGTACATTTAACTACATTTCATTTCATAGAATAAATCAAATCAGACGGGTATAAATTCGGATGCAGACAGGTTTTGTGAAAAGTTAAATCCACTATCTTCAATTATGTTTTTTCATATCAGGATACAACTAACAATCTTCTATTCCTCATCATTCCTAAATTTACATAAACCTAACCTTTGGTGACATGTTGCAATTGCATGTTATGTTTTGATGTGAAAAACCGCTGAGTTTAAAGATGGTTTACTTTTAAAATGACTGTTATATTAAAACACACTTTCGACCTTTGAATGACAAGCAAGTGAAAAAACATATTTTTTCATTTTTATTGAAGGACATGAAAGCACAATCCTATAGTATCTTGGACTTAAGTTTACACTCTATTATTGGAAAAAACAGCTAACCTACAATAAAGAAAAGAGGATAAAGGTTTAGTGGAGATCACAAGGTTCAAGTTAAAAAGTCCACATTCAGTATGCCGCTTTCATTGACTTAACAGATGTAAGACCCCACAGCTGAACAAGATGTTACTTCATGTATGCTTTTCTAGTTACAAGGCAGAAGTTAAAATTTCAGTTTTAATTAAGCAGCTTAATAGACTGAGGTCATAAACCACCCAACCAGGATCAGCTTTGAATCAGTGAAAATCACACAAAATGAATTAAGATCAGTGAGAAAAATTTACTTTAATGGCAACATCTGAAACGTAGGGAACCGAAAATTGGTTGTGCCCAACAGAATCAAGTAGGTCTTCTTTCTAACTTTGTGGTATGTGCAGTTTAACACATTGCTCTTACTTTTGGTCAAAAATGAAACAGGGTGTGACTGGAGATGGTGAGTGAGTGTCTTCATTTTTTTTGTTAAGGTTTTGCCTTTATTTTAGCTCATTTGTGTTTACAAACTCACCCTAAAGTTGTTCTTTATAAGAATGAGGAAACATAGGCACAAATATCAACATTGCCTAGAATGATGCAGCTGGCTCCATGTTATTTCCACCTGCATAAAAAAATAAATGGATCATCAGGAGAACTAGTTTATACCAGTGATTGAAAAATGCATTATCTTATATACAGTAAAGTAAATCACAAATCTTCTAACAAGACCCAGAGACATACTGCATTTATTAGATTAAGAAACAGCCTAATATACACCAGTTTTGTAATCTGGTGGTGGGAGGTAGACCAAAATAGATTAACCTAAAAGACACCTATGGAGACAAGTGGAGAATATTTCAAATCCGTGGAGATGGTGAGTAGGCTGGAGTTTGAACACATGTTTCTCGAGGCAGTAACACCTATTACTGTGCTGCCTACATGTAACATCATACCTAAGAATTAATGTCACTGTGAGCCATTTTGGAATATGTGAGTATTTATATACTGTGGTGCTGCATAGAAAGAGTTTTAATTTTGCTATTTACTACAGTAGCTATGTCTCTGAAAAAAATGGGTTTGAGTTTCTGGTTTTTAAATATACATTCTGAATCCTGATCTCTAATTTAGTTTTCCCCTTTGGTTTTGAGAATAGAAATGGCTGTGTTTTTAATTAGGCCTGCAGTATCACATTATAATTGTTAAGGAGAATCCCAATACTCACCTTAAAAAATTAAGATGTTTAGAAAGGCGAATTGAACAAATGAAATAGGTTTCAAAAAGGGCTGCAGCATTTCAGGTTTTTCCAGTTACTCCTAGCTCTAGCATAGACTGCTCTATAAAAAAATATTTTGAGTCTGAAGCTTTTATTTGTCTTGTTTTGTTATTAACCCCATGAACTCAAATTTGAATGTATTCACAATTGCTTTATATGTTATAAAAGACAACTAAAGGACTCACAATGGGGATCTTGCCTTTGAAGTATGCTCCAAAACGTAAAAGTGAATGGCAGAAACAGCCACCCACTGTAACTTGTAGGTGTCTTCAACTGCCAACAGCAAATGTAGATGTAATGAAGTTATAAATGTACTGCTCAATGCCGACTGGTTCTTTTACCTAAAAAGATCCCCTGTTATCATTAAACAAATCCTTGATGCCGTTGGGCAGTTAGGACTAATGGTGAAAATGATGGCAAGTTGTGTAGTTTAGAATTACAATAAGTTAGTAGAATTCATTATTAGAAAATAGTGGATATACATTTAGGCAATGCAAGTAAATAAACATACTGAAAAATAGTAACATATTTTAAGGCTAAAGTTAAAGCATTTAGTTATGAAGCAGAGGAAGCATAATTCCCTAAATCAAATCAAGTAAGCAATTGCAGCATGCCTGCTTACTTCACTTAATTAATATTTTTTAGTGGATGTGTGATGAATTAGAGTGTTGGGTAAAACTACTCACTACCAGAAAAAATGCCAACAGTAGATGCGCAGATAACAATCATCACACATCCTGATACACTGAATGGAGGCCAGGTAGACCAAAAGAAAGGTACTATGGTAAGACAAATTATCATGTACCGATTTCTTCGAATGATGTAATGATATCTATAAATCATTTACTAATAGCTTTTAAATATTTAAATATATACAGTATGTAAATATGTTCAGATATTTGTAGATCACTTGAAGATTTTACATGATATTTCTAAATGATAAGAGGTTGTGAGAGACATTGGAATAATTTGTAATGCTTGGAAAAGTGGTGTAGATGCAGACTCACAAATCCAGTTGGTGGACAGGACATGAGGGCATCACAGGGAACAATCCTAATTTAAAGTGGTCAATTAATCCGGCATTTTGTCTCTGGAAATCTGGAGTTCTGTGAAGAAGCTCCCAAAGATTAATTATTAAAATACTCAGGAATTAGGTGCTTAAATCTTAAAGCTGTTTCAATGCAATAGTTTAATACCTTTGGTACTAAAAAAAATTAAAATATTTTGGTTGAAATATGTTATATAAATGAGAGGATTTCATTTTTAATATTGTCAAAGTAAGTGCAAATAGGAAGATCTCTAGCCCAGAATAAGATGCCAAAATGTGTTCAAATCTATCCAAAAATTGTTTTATCAAGAAAGAAAAAACTACAAATGAGAGGTGAACAAAGGGGCAAGATTAAGTTTCATAAATCAACACGTAGCAAACAAAATCCCCAAACTGCCAATGGACTTTGTAATATGGAGCTTGACCCTAATCTAGCAACCAGGCTAGGTAACACAAAACGCCCTTCTGCTGCCAGTCTACCAGGACCTCAATCATTTAATCAGATGTTTAGGCACCATGATGCGTTTCTGTCTGCCTTGCTGTCTTTATCTTGCTCCAAGTTCCCTCTGCATTGACAGAGCCTACAGTACAACGACTGCCCTCAGCAACTCTTCCAGTTTGACACTTTAAATAGTAATAATAATAAAAAATAATAATACATTTTAGTTTGATGCTCTAAGCACTTCACAAAAACTCAAAATGAAAAACAAGGCATATGCAACAATGGATATAAATAATATCCACACAAAACACTAAAGATTTGAATTAGTGTAACAGCCAATAAACCAAAATACAAAATACTACAAGAAATCCCTGAACAAATAGCTTAATTTGTGATACACTTTGTGATCCAGACTTTAAAAATTCCATAAGAGAAGTACTTAGGGTCAGCACTTACTAATTTATGGTTAAGGTGTTCGTAAACTACTGTAGGTATACCATGGACAAGTTGTGTTTGTGTGCTAGTTTAATGAGTCTAGCCATATCTGCATGTAGACAGATAGAGATTCCTTTCTCTTGTCACGGCTGGATGTTTGTCTTAGTTAATTGAATTCGCTGTTCCATTGGGCACAATCCACCTGCATTTTAAACTGCTCTTTTTAATCTTTTTAATACTGTTATAGAACACGATTTGGCAATCTAAGTCTTTGCAGAATCCATGCCAATAATAATGTCAGGAACCTGTATGGTATATTCATATACCTGTAATCACATACCTGTATGGTATATTTAACTGTGAGTTGCAGGTTTAGCCTACACACATGCAGGATTACAGCAAGGGCTTACTGGCACAGTAGCCCAGAGCCCCAAAAACATTTTTCATAGTGAATTTGCTTGGTTTGCTAGCGACCTTGCTTTCTAAATTATTTCCTGAAAATTTGCCTTGAGGCCAGCTTAGGCATTTTTTTTATCAGTGCCTCATGATGATTTGATTATTTTTAGATTCCTTGAAGTTCAGTACCTCTATTTCGAAGCATACTTATTGAAAATCCATCCATGAAAAACTACAAAAAAGTAACAAAGACTGCTAATCATAACAACAACTTTGATCTCTTGCTTTACAGGCCATTAGTGATAGGAGTTTGGGAGATGCAGAGAGATAAAGGAGTATTGTGTTGTGTTATTGTAATTTTATTTTTGTGGTCGTTTGGAGCTACTATCTGAGATAGCATAGTAAATATCTTATATATAAACATCTACGCATGGAAGTGTGTGTGTCTGTCCGGCCTGGAAGTGAGAGGTGGAGTCGGGGTAAGGGCTCCTCCACCAAGGAAACAGAAAACTTGATTAGCCGCTAATAACACAAGAGAGACCAGCACGTCAGCAAAACAAAACCTCAGAAGAAAGACAAAGTCGCTTAGCTGCTAACATCGGCAAAATGGTATCCCTTTTACTTTTCCTCCAGCCACTAAAAACAAGCAAGGCGAGCACTGATCCAGTGGATCCAAATTCTGCCAACAATGCTAATGTGAGTGAAAGAGCACTTGGGAGGCCACAGTAAGGGTTGGGGGACCAGCTGGGCCCTGTGTAATGAAAGATGAAGTGGAAAAAAGTGAAACATAAACAGCACGTGAGGGTACTAAACAAATAAATGGAGTGCTCCTTAGTTGTCTGTCTCAGTCGTGTTGAGTTGTAACAATGACTGCCTTTCTCCAGTGTTGTTTGGTATGTAAGAGCTGGTTCCCAGAAAGGGTGGATCTAGATGGCAAAGAACCAAAGTGCTGTCATTAGTTATCTAGCTGAAGTCCCTCTAACCTGTGGACAGAAAGAGATACTGTGTTAGCAAAAGATCCCCCTCCTGTTCTGGGGTAGTATTGCTTACTTTACTGCCCATCCACAGTCCATTGATATGTTCTGGGGACAGTTTGGCACAGCCACAGTGCCAGCTTTTCCAATAGGTTGAAGGCTTGGGATCAGGTTAAATTTTAGGTCCCAAAACTTCTGTGCCTGGCAGACAGCAGTGAGACCATAACAGAAAAGGATCTCTTTTTTTCAGTGTGTCTTTATTTTGCCTGCCAATTTCTGTTATCAAAGTAGGCCTTTTGAGCCTCCTCCATCAGGAATGTAGCTAAGATTAGGACCGAATTCTCCTTTGGTCAGTTTTGTTACATGGCAGTGTGTTCAACAATTAGAAGATAAACTTCCATGTTATCTTTAGGGCACAGGGGTAACAATACTTGTGAAGGAACCATGGCTTTTTCAGCATTGAAGGCATCTTGAGCTCACAGCTGTGCCTCCTCTTGTTCGTAGTACTCTTGCTGGGCAGAGACCTTGATCTGTAGCTGGTGAACTTCTTCCTGTAGTGCTCTGATTACATCTGTTAAATTCACTGGTTCGGTTATCGTTTTGATGGATTCAAATCCTGCCAACAATGAAAATATGAGAAAAAGACAGCTTGGGAAGCCAGAGGGGCCCCGTTTAATACAGACTTAAATGGAAAAACTTAAAAATAAACAGCATGTTAGGGTGCTAAAAAGGAAAATAAATGGAATGCATTCCATTAATTTTCTTCTTTAGCACCCTAAACAGGAAAAACAAAAGGGGGCACTCTCAATCGCAATGAGTCTCATTCCCAGAAGGTCTTGATGGCGAAGACTATGAAATGCTATTACTCATTGTCCATCTGGCATTTCTATGAACTGTAGGGAGAATCAGATATTGCTTTAATCCCCCTTTTGTCTTTGGGTGATACTGCATGCCTGACTAGTGCCCTGAAAATGTCTACTAGTCAAATGTGTTTGGTAATATATGTATACTGTATATTAAGTCAATTTTATACTTCTATATATTCATAAATGACCTTAGATATTCTGACGTTGAAATTCAGAAAATCAATATATTTACCTGTTTGCCACTCCAATATGATCCTGCTCAGGATCTTAGAAAATTGTATGGTATGATGTATGTGTGCGTATATATAGTGGTTAGTAGATTGTCTAGTTTGGAGGATTCATAAGCACTGAAGGAATTCATCTGCTCCAGAGCTTTTAAAACTTCTTGGGGAAAAAAAAACTCACAGAACAACTTCCCAAATGTAGACACTGCTTTCAGGCTTTACCTGACATGGCCTGTCACAAATACAAGTGGTATGTGATTGTTCTCCAAATTCAGGCTAGTGAAGAACAGGCTCATATCCACAATGGGACAGAAAAGACAAAATCGTTTGACTCTAATGTCAATAGAGAGTGCTCCAGTTTTGGAAACTGGAAATCCAGAAAAGTACAATTTTGAAAAACAAGCATAGCATTTGTCTTAGTAATATACAGAATGGCCTATGCAATATTTTATATACTTCTGTATTCATTTTCAAATGGGTTCTATAGTTGACCGTTCAAACCTTGGTTTGTGACGGTTACTTAGTTACTTGTTATCTGTGCAGCAATGGTTAATTAAATATAAAAAGTCTGACACAGACTACGCTGTCTCTCACAAATTCAGATAGTAAAGCCTTAATATATTTCTGTTCTTCAGATTTTTGCCATTTATTTTCAAACTAAAGCTCAATAGTGGTCATTTATTTTACTCTGTGTGACTCTGAGAACTTTAAGTTGATGTGTATAGCACTCATAGCCTTTTGTGTAGGTATAGCTCCAAGGAACAGCCTCATTCCTTAATCTTGGATATAGGCTGGTATATATATATAAATATATATATACACACACACACACACTAGGGGGTTCACCCCTGTTCGCTTTGCTCACTAACCTCCCCCCAGCCTGTGCTACGCACCAGCCACTTTGCATCTCTGTAGCTCACGTTGTGAAGTGGGCTGCTGAACGCACCCAAGGAGATGCGGTTGCTCCTCCTAAACCTCCTCTTAAATGGTGATACAATGGGAAACAAATACAGTTTTTCTTTTATCTCCTCCTTGCTCGATCGGCTGCTGGCTTGCTGCTGCTGCTGCTACCATGCCACGTGATCGTTATCCGTCAATAAGGGCGCGCATATAAAGGCGACCTTCAAAAGGGCGACCTCAATTGGGCGCGGCGAATAAAAGCGCACATAAATAAAAGCGATCTTCAAAAGGGCGACCTCAATTGAGCGCCGAATAAAGGCGTGCGTAAATAAAGGCGAGCTTCAAAAGGACGACCTCAATTGAGCGCAGAATAAATGCGCGCGCAAATAAAGGAGCGCTTCAAAAGGGTGACGTCAATTGGGCGCAGCGAATAAAGGCAAACGCAACAAAATTACAGAAAATTTATTAGATAAAGGCAATGATTGAACGTATAAAAAGGTGAAAGCAAGAATATTAAAACATCCAATTAATTAATGCATGAACTTCTAACAAACTACTTCTAACGAACTATTTCTAAAGCTCTCTGTATTTCGTTGTTTTCAAAATTACAGAAAATTAGATTAAGGCAATGACTGAATGTATAAAAAGGTGAAAACAAGTTACACTTGAAGCTGTAGATTATGTGCAATGCCACGTAGATATTCGAGATGCGGTCTATTAGCATAATCAAGGACAATTAATTTAATTCGCTCCGAAGGTCATCCTTTTGAAGCGCTCCTTCATTTGCGCGCGCATTTATTCGATGCTCAATTGAGGTCGTCCTTTTGAAGCTCGCCTTTATTTACGCGCGCCTTTATTCGGCGCTCAATTGAGGTTGCCCTTTCAAAGATCGCTTTTATTTATGTGAACTTTTATTCTCCGCGCCCAATTGAGGTCGCCCTTTTGAAGGTCGCCTTTTTGTGCGCGCCCTTATTGTATAGAACCACGTGATCTGTATCTCGTGAGGTGCTTCAAACATTTAAAAGCCTGTACAGCAGCTGTCTTTGTCATCTACTCTTAGTCTTAGTCTCAAATCTGTTGGCACAAAGTCTCATCTTGCAGGACGTGAGTTCTTGATATTTTTTACTTTATAATTTAAAAACAGAATAAGAATCTGAAAATCTAACAACATCATATTAAAGTCTGATAAATTCTGAAAAGAATGATACCAAACATATATATGTAGGTTTTAAAATAAACCTGATTTAAAGTATGACAAAAAAGTGACATAAAATCATTGCACAAAATTGTTGCACTTTAGGCTTAGGATTTAATATACAGTATATAGAGTACATATATATGTATGTATCACACGAGGTATGATCAAAAAATACTGGGAATGTTTTAAAAAAGAAACGTTTATTGCAGTAAAAGATTTATAACTACTAGTCACCCTCAAAATGCTCTCCTCCACTTCGAATGCACTTATCCCAAAGCTCCTGCCCCTTTGCCCCTTTGCCACTTTGAGAAGCAGTTCTGGAAGTTTTCTTTTAAGAGTGTCTTTAGTTGGGCTGTCGGGCTGCCTGGATGTCCTCAATGGATTGAAATCGTTTGCCTTTTATGGTCATTTTCAATTTAGGGAACAGCCAGAAGTCGCATGGTGCCAGATCCGGCGAATAAGGTGGATGCGGACACAGTGTAATGTTTTTATTCGACAGAAATTGTCATATAAATTGTGATACTAGAAGGCATGTGTGACAAGGAGCGTTGTCATAATGAAGAATAAAACCATTTCAACATTTTCCTCGGTTATTGATGTTGAAGGACGTCCTGATCTTTTCTCTTCTTCAACCAAGTCAGATCCATTACGAAATTGATCAAACCACTTGTAAACAGTCTTAATTGTTGGGGGAGTGTCACCATAAACTGATTTTAACATCAAATGGGTTTCCTGAGCTTTTTGCAATTTGAAACAAAATTTCATGTTAATGCATTGCTCGATATCCATTATTAACGACAAACTTGAAAAACACACAAACTCAACAGTGGCTCACAAACGACTGACAGTATCAAACAAGTGGAAACTTGTCACAAACTAGGCTCTAGGATGGTCAGGTCAGAACCTACATTGAATTGTTTTGCATTCTCTGCATCAACATTCACCATACTTTTTGATCACACCTTGTAATATACAGTACTGTGCAAAACTTTTAGGCAGGTGTGAAAAAATGCTGTAAACAAAGAATGCTTTCAGAAATATAAATAATGATTGTTTATTGTTATCAATTTACAAAATGCAAAGTGAGCGAACAAAAGAAAAATCTAAATCAAATCAATATTTGGTGTTACTACCTTTTGCCTTCAAACCAGCATCAATTCAAATAGGTACACTTGCACAAAGTCAGGGATTTTGTAGGATTATAGTCAGGTGTATGATCAACCAATTATACCAAACAGGTGCTAATGATCATGAATGTCACACGTACGTTGAAACACAGTCATTAACTGAAACAGAAACAACTGTGTAGGAGGCTTAAAACTGGGTGAGGAACAGCCAGACTCTGCTACCAAGGTGAGGTTGTGGAAGACAGTTTCATGTCATGGCAAGATTGAGCACAGCAACAAGGCACAAGGTAGTTATACTGCATCAGCAAGGTCTCTCCCAGACAAAGATTTCAAAGCAGACTGGGGTTTAAAGATGTGCTGTTCAAGCTCTTTTGAAGAAGCACAAAGAAACGGGCAACATTGAGGATCGTAGACGCAGTGGTCAGACAAGGAAACTTAGTGCAGCAGATGAAAGACACATCAAGCTTATTACCCTTTGAAATCGGAAGATGTCCAGCAGTGCCATCAGCTCAGAACTGGCAGAAACCAGTGGGACCCAGGTACACCCATCTACTGCCCGGAGAAGTCTGGCCAGAAGTGGTCTTCATGGAAGAGTTGCAGCCAAAAAGCCATACCTCCGATGTGGAAACAAGGCCAAGTGACTCAAGTATGCATGAAAACATAGGAACTGGGGTGCAGAAAAATGGCAGCAGGTGCTCTAGACTGATGAGTCAAAATTTGAAATATTTGGCTGTAGCAGAAGGCAGTTTGTTCGTCGAAGGGCTGGAGAGCGGTACAATAATGAGTGTCTGCAGGCAACAGTGAAGCATGGTGGAGGTTCCTTGAACGTTTGGGGCTACATTTCTGCAAATGGAGTTGGAGATTTGGTCAGGATTAATGGTGTTCTCAGTGCTGAGAAATACAGGCAGATACTTATCCATCATGCAATACCAGGCGTATGATTGGCCCCAAATTTATTCTGCAGCAGAACAATGACCCCAAACATACAGCCAAAGTCATTAAGAACTATCTTCAGCGTAAAGAAGAACAAGAAGTCCTGGAAGTGATGGTATGGCCCCCACAGAGCCCTGATCTCAACATCATTGAGTGTGCCTGGGATTACATGAAGAGACAGAAGGATGTGAGGAAGCCTACATCCACAAAAGATCTGTGGTTAGTTCTCCAAGATGTTTGGAACAACCTACCAGCTGATTTCCTTCAAAAACTGTGTGCAAGTGTACCTAGAAGAATTGATGCAGTTTTGAAGGCAAAGGGTGGTCACACCAAATATTGATTTGATTTAGATTTCTCTTTTGCTCATTCACTGCATTTTGTTGATTGATGAAAATAAATGATTAACACTTCCATTTTTGAAAGCATTCTTTGTTTACAGCATTTTTTCACACCTGCCTAAAACGTTTGCACAGAACTGTATATATACAGTTAGGTCCGTAAATATTTGGACAGAGACAACTTTTTTCTAATTTTTGTTCTGTACATTACCACAATGAATTTGAAATGAAACAACTCAGATGCAGTTGAAGTGCAGACTTTCAGCTTTAATTCAGTGGGGTGAACAAAACAATTGCATAAAAATGTGAGGCAACTAAAGCATTTTTTTAACACAATCCCTTCATTTCAGGGGCTCAAAAGTAATTGGACAACTGACTCAAAGGCTATTTCATGGGTAGGTGTGGGCAAGTCCATCATTATGTCATTATCAATTAAGCGGATAAAAGGTCTGGAGTTGATTTGAGGTGTGGTGTTTGTATGTGGAAGATTTTGCTGTGAATAGACAACATGCGGTCAAAGGAGCTCTTCATGCAGGTGAAAGAAGCCATCCTTAAGCTGCAAAAACAGAAAAAACCCATCCGAGAAATTGCTACAATATTACGAGTGGCAAAATCTACAGTTTGGTACATCCTGAGAAAGAAAGCAAGCACTGGTGAACTCAGCACCGCAAAAAGACCTGGACGTCCACGGAAGACAACAGTGGTGGATGATCGCAGAATCATTTCCATGGTGAAGAGAAACCCCTTCACAACAGCCAACCAAGTGAACAACACTCTCCAGAGGGTAGGCATATCGATATCCAAGTCTACCATAAAGAGAAGACTGCATGAAAGTAAATACAGAGGGTGCACTGCAAGGTGCAAGCCACTCATAAGCCTCATGAATAGAAAGGCTAGATTGGACTTTGCTAAAGAACATCTAAAAAAGCCAGCACAGTTCTGGAAAAACATTCTTTGGACAGATGAAACCAAGATCAACCTCTACCAGAATGATGGCAAGAAAAAAGTATGGAGAAGGCGTGGAACAGCTCATTATCCAAAGCATACCATCATCTGTAAAACACGGTGGAGGCAGTGTGATGGCTTGGGCGTGCATGGCTGCCAGTGGCACTGGGACACTAGTGTTTATTGATGATGTGACAGAGGACAGAAGCAGCCGAATGAATTCTGAGGTGTTCAGAGACTTACTGTCTGCTGAAATCCAGCTAAATGAAGTGAAATTGATTGGGTGGCGTTTCATGATACAGATGGACAATGACCCAAAACATACAGCCAAAGAAACCCAGGAGTTTATTAAAGCAAAGAAGTGGAAAATTCTTGAATGGCCAAGTCAGTCACCTGATCTTAACCCAATTGATAATGCATTTCACTTGTTGAAGACTAAACTTCGGACAGAAAGGCCCACAAACAAACAGCAACTGAAAGCCACTGCAGTAAAGGCCTGGCAGAGCATTAAAAAGGAGGAAACCCAGCATCTGGTGATGTCCATGAGTTCAAGACTTCAGGCTCTCATTGCCAGCAAAGGGTTTTCAACCAAGTATTAGAAATTAACATTTTATTTCCAGTTATTTAATTTGTCCAATTACTTTTGAGCCCCTGAAATGAAGGGATTGTGTTCAAAAAATGCTTTAGTTGCCTCACATTTTTATGCAATCGTTTTGTTCACTCCACTGAATTAAAGCTGAAAAGTCTACTCTTCAACTGCATATGAGTTGTTTCATTTAAAATTATTGTGGTAATGTACAGAACCAAAATTAGAAAAAAGTTGTCTCTGTCCAAATATTTATGGACCTAACTGTATATATATTTATACTAGGGGACTTTGCCCCTGCTTGCTTCGCTTGCCCAAAGGGCGCGCTACACGCCAGCCACTTTCCGTCTCTGCTGCTCGCGTTGTGAAGGGGGGAGGTTGGCTGAACGCATGCTAAGGAGATGCAGACGGATCAGCTGCTGGCTTGCTTCTGCCGAGCTGCGTGTTCTGCTTATCGCGCTGCATGTCGATCATTTAAAAGCCTGTATAGCAGCTGTCCTTTTGTTTCATCGCAAGACAAGGCACAGGTCTTGCTTCCTAAGGTTGTAATATCTAGTCTCACGTGATGTCAAAGTATCTCTCCGAGATGATCATGTCTCGACCCAAGATTTTTATATATATTGTCACACACGAGCACATGGGGAGCAGCTTAAGGACCCGATTCGCACCGTGACAAGTCGTGCCAGGGGACAACGGCAGCGTACTAACCTCTCTCTTTTTATTTCCTCAGAAAGAACAAGGCATCGCCGCCATAATACCGCCTGGACGACTCAAAGAGCCGCAACACTACCGGGTTCCTTTCTTACCTCTGGTCCCTAACTGATGACGTCAGCTTCCCATCCACCACCACGTTTTACCCAGCATCCCACGTTCTAATTTCTGGTCCAATCCTATAAACTGTCCGTCTCCCTATCCTTCAATGTCTTTTGAGTTGTTGGAAACAATCGAACTGATATTTTTTGTGTCGCCACCCCCGAGCCCACCTGTCACGTTGCGGAGGCTCCGGCTAAACCTAGAGATTGGGTGCCCGCCCCGCCACGCTGTTTCAAGTGTGGCGAGGTGGGGCACATGCTTCCCACCTGTCCCCTCAACACAGAGCCAATGGACTGCAGCTGGGCAAAGGGAGAGATGTACTGTGTTCTGTCGAACCGAATGGGCACTCAGTGGTGGCGTTGTTTGACTACGGGAGTAACATTACTATTGTTGCTCGCCGTTATGTTCTACCACGACAGTGGGTTGCTCAACAAATGAGCGTAACTTGTGTACATGGGGAGACCAGATCTTACCGGTTCGCAAAGTACTTTATAACCTGGGAAGGGAGTCCTAAACAACTGCTAGTTGCTGTACTGCCTGAGCCCCACTTTCCAGTTATCTTATATGTTACTAGCCAACCCGCGGCGTAGCATACGCCGCATAATTATGTATTCATGGGTGAACATTTCCTGAATGACACAGTTGTCCAAACAGAAGTGAAAATAAAATTGAGCCCGGTGCATTCTTTAACTGCATTTTCTGCCTTGTAGCGCAGTGGTAGTGTTGCTGGTTAACAGTAAGGAGACTGTGGAAGATTTTGGGTTCGCTTCCCGGTTCCTCCCTGTGTGGATAGCGCTTTGAATGAAAAAAGTGAACATTTGCAAAATCCGTACCGCGGCATAGCATACGCCGCATAATTAAGTATTGATGGGTGAACACTTCCTGAACGACACAGTTGTCCAAATAGAAGTGAAAATAAAATTGAGCCCGGTGCATTCTTTAACTGCATTTTCTGCCTTGTAGTGCAGTGGTAGTGTTGCTGGTTAACAGTAAGGAGACTGTGGAAGATTTTGGGTTCGCTTCCCGGTTCCTCCCTGTGTGGATAGCGCTTTGAATGAAAAAAGTGAACATTTGCAAAATCCGCAACGGTGCGTTCAGTAAGTACAATGCACACGCGTTTAATTTGTCAGCCACTTTTTGCCAGCCGTCTTTTCAGGTTTGGGCTTATTTTGCAGTGTTATGTGCATATTAAATCTTGAAATCCATCGAGTAACTAATTAACTAAAAGGCTTACACACCCACCCAACTTGTGTGAAAAAAATGCGCCGGTTCTTTCATCATTTAGTTGCAGCCTATCAAAGACTTGCTGCCCCCAACTCCTCACCTGAGTCGCTGTCGTCTGTGCATCTCTGAGCCACGTTGTCCTTTCATTGTTCTTTGCGGTTTCGGCTGCTTTTCTATATATAATCCACCAAGTCACCCGACCATGGTAATAGGAGGGGGGTGGGGAGCGTACACAGGGCAGGGACATATTCAGAGGGAGCGTATGACCCGCACTCAGTGGGCATTCCTCGTTCGTGGGGAACAATTCGAGAAAGAGCTATCAATCTGTCAATCCTCCCCGTGTCCGGGTAGGGTGAGGTTTCCCGTGTTGAGTCAAATAAAGCAAGATTTGTGTGTGGCGAGTTGTTGTGTTCGAGCACATGAGCAGGCACTGTGAATGCCTTGAGAGCGTGGGTGGACGCGTGCCAGATGAATAATGAGTATCTATATATCTTCTTAGATATAGACAGCGTCTGATAGTTGTGATGGTTTTACACTCCAGCACATTGCGGTGAACGCTGGTAACATTCAGGCGGGCAGACGTATTAGAGTTGGTGCTCTTAGAGTTGGTGGGCGTGTCTCTCTAGCGGTTTGAGTTCTTGGGCGGTGCTCTGTCGTTTGTATTACACGGTCGGACAACTTGGTGGATTATATATGATGATGATTAAATGTTGAAATCCTTCGAGGAACTAATTAACTAACTAACACCAACCCACCCACACACACACACAGCTTGTGTGAAAAAATGCGCACACACGGTCGGACGACTTGGTGGATTATATATGATGAACATTTGCAAAATCCGTAACGCTGCTTTCAGTAAGTACAATGCACACGCATTTATATAGTAAAAGGCAAATTATCCACGACAAACAAACTGTTATAAACGCTGCATACCAAGCTGCGGCGTAGTATACGCCGCATAATCACGCCGCTTTTTAAATGTTTTTTAAGCAGAGGGGAAAAAATGAACATTTGCAAAATCCGTAACACTGCTTTCAGTAAGTACAATGCACACGCGTTTAATTTGTCAGCCACTTTTTGCCAGCCGTCTTTTCTGGTTTGGGCTGCTTTTGCAGTGTTACCACTTGTGCATATTAAATGTTGAAATCCTTCGAGGAACTAATTAACTAACTAACACCAACCCACCCACACACACACACAGCTTGTGTGAAAAAATGCGCCCGTACTTTCATAATTTTGTTGCAGCCTATTAACTGTTTTAGACGCTGCATTCAGCAATTCACATCCGCGACAAACATGCCTCTTTTTACATGGTCCTGCGTTGGTGGGCGGGAAACGTTTTCCGTGTTCCTGCAGGACCATCTGTGAAGACGCATGTTTGTCGCGGAAACGAATTGCTGCATGTAGCGTGTAAAACAGTTTGCTATGGTGCACGCGGTCGTGCGTCGTAAGCGAAAAGTCAACGTGGCTCAGAGGTGCATGTGTACTGTAGCCCAGACGAAGATAAATGATGGCGTTTTTTCCCAGTCGACGCGTCCGAATTGGTGGGCGTGGCTCTGCGAGTTGTCGTTGTAATCCAATGGTTTTAGAGTTGGTGGGTGTGGTTTTTTCCTGCTTGCGCCATGGGCGGCTTACTTGTTGGTGGCTTAGTGAATCCACGCCCCTTCCGGCATGCTTTCCATGGGTGGCTACTTGTCTTCCGGCTTAGTGAATTATATATATAGATGTGAATTTCCCCTTATGTGAATTTCCCCTTGGGATTAATAAAGTATCTATCTATCTATCTATCTTGAGACAAGACTGGTCGGAAAGTAAACGCGGTAGAGCTGTTGCCACTCCTACACCTATGTTAGGTCTGACTATGGAGGGTCAAGGGCCCCTCCCAGCTGCTCCCACGCCGTGTTCCTTGGCAACTATTGATGACATAGAAGGCCCGGGGGAGTTCTCTTCGACGACGGACCTAGACCCGGCAGTGCAACCGGGTGAGGTTCCGGGGCAGGTGAGCACTCCCACGGACCAGACACCTGACCCACTCGCCGGCATGGACTTTCAGTTTCGGTCTATGCTGGTGTCATTTAAAAGAGAACAGTGGAACGATGATTCCCTGAAGTTTGCCCGGAATGCCATCGTGTCTGGAGACGACATATCGTCAATAGATTCCACATCACCGGGACCCTACTTTGTTTTGGATAATGATGTTTTATCGAGTGGCGGAACACGAAGGTGAGATGTGGAAGTTGTTGTTAGTTCCGTGGACCTACCGGCGGGAGGTTTGCGAACTAGCTTATGCCCACCTCTTAGGCGCCCATCTTGGGGCTGAGAAAACAATGGAGAGAGTAAAACTCCGGATTCTATTGGCCTGGGATCAATGAGGAGGTCCGGTGTTTCTGTCAGTCTTACCCAGTCTGTCAGCTACGCCAGATACCCCGGAGGGACTGCGCTCCTCTAGTCCCGATTCCCCTTATAGATGTTCCCTTCGAGAGGATCGGTGTCGATCTGGTAGGACCCCTAGAACCTTCGGTACAAGGCCATAAGTACATTTTGGTCATGGTTGATTATGCAGCTCGATACCTGGAAGCGGTTCCCCTGCGAGCTGCTAATATGAAGAATATCGCATGGGAATCAGTAGGGCTTTTTTCTTGAGTGGGCATACCTAAAGAAGTTTTCACAGACCAAGGTATGCCCTTTACATCAGATATGTTCAGGGAGGTTGCCAAGTTGCTCTGGATTAAGCATCTCAAGGCATCCATCTATCATCCACAGACGAATGGACTGGTAGAAAGATTTTTTTTTTTTTATTTTATTTATTAATTTTATTGTAATCATTCCATACAAATAGATCAATTTATACAAAAAAGAATTGAAGACAAATCAAACCCCACCCTTGAGAAGGAGAGCATGGCCAAAGGAGAATTGCTTAGGGCTTTTTAATAGGGCAAAAATAAACAAAAAAAGGAAAAAATATATATAGGTAAATAAAAAAAAATGGAGAAGGGAAAGAAATGCGGAAATAATTATTTCTTCTTATTCTAAAATATTATTGATTAGATTCTGCCAGGTTTTGAAAAAATTCTGTACAGATCCTCTAACTGAGAATTTGATTTTTTCCAATTTCAAATAATTTAAAACATCAGTTTCCCACTGACTTATCAGAGGAGAGTTAGGATTCTTCCAATTTAACAAAATAAGTCTGCGTGCCAAAAGTGTAGTAAATGCAATCACCGTTTGCTTGTCCTTCTCCACTTCAAGTCCATCTGGAAGAACACTGAACACAGCTGTTAATGGGTTAGGAGGAATTATGATACCAAGGCTGTCTGAAAGGCACTTAAAAATTTTGGTCCAAAATGATGTTAATTTGGTGCATGCCCAAAACATCTGACTCAGTGAGGCAGGAGCTTGGTTGCAGCGTTAGCAGGTTGGATCTTGCCCTGGAAACATTTTGGACAGTTTTAAGCGAGACAGATGAGCTCGATATATAATTTTTAGTTGAATAATTCTATGCTTTGCGCATATGGAGCTCGAGTGAATTCTCTGCAATGCTACCTTCCACTCCTTTTCTGATATATTGATTAAGAGATCTTTTTCCCAATGTCCTCTTGGATCTTTGAAAGGAAGGGACTCTAATAAGATTTTATATAATTACTTGAAATTGAGCAGTATTTTTTCCAGCATGGTGGAGGGTACGAGATGAGGAAAATCGGGCAGTTTCTGTTTAACAAAGTTTATAATTTGAAGATAGTGAAAGAAATGTGTAACTGGGAGGTTGAATTTGGAACGAAATTGTTCAAAGGATGCAAAGATATTGTCTATATAAAGATCTCTGAGCAATTTAATCCAAAATCTTTTCCAGGTATTAAAAACAGGATATGTTTGCAAGGGTTGAAAGATTTAACCAAACACTCAAACAGGTGCTCCGCAATGTAGTCAGCACGGATGGTAGGAACTGGGACCAACTTTTACCCCCAGTACTTTTCGCCTACTGGGAGGTGCCTCCAGACTCCACAGGTTTTTCCCCTTTTGAGCTTCTGTATGGGCGCCAACCACGGGGCATATTAGACGTACTAAAAGAAGGATGGAAAGGGGAAGTGCTTCCCTCCACTAACCTTTTAGAATATATCGCGCAGTTACACGATAGATTAGATAAAATGTGGCCTCTGCTTAAAGAACACATGTCCAGGGCTCAAGCAGAGCAGGTCCGGAATTACAACCGAAACTCCTCCCTGCGCGAATTCCAGCAGGGATACCATGTAATGGTGCATGTGCCCACTTCCCACTCAAAACTGTTGGCCCTTTGGCAAGGGACATACGAGGGTAAAGAGAGAAAAGGGCTCGTCAACTATTTGGTAAGTCAACCAAACTGTCAGTGAGAGGGTCTATCATGTTAACTTATTGAAGGCGTGGAAGGACAGAGAAAAGCAGCCTTTTTCCGGCCCTACCCTCTCCCTTTTCTCAGAAAAAACCACGCTTCACCTCGGCCACAATTTGACGCCCCACCAGCGACGGGGCTCGAAAGTGTGATCCTATCCGTCCCGGAAGTGGTCAGTGAAGCACCAGGCCAGACTGCGCTGATTCAGCATGACATCATGATGGACCCGGGAGTGGTTGTCAGGGAACGGCCCTATCGCTTCCCGGAGGCAAAACGCGCTGAGGTGGAGGTAGAGGTTCAACGGATGTTGGACATGGATATCATTGAGGAGAGCCATAGCCCCTGGTCCAGTCCTATTGTCCTCATGTCTAAGCCGGGTCATGGAGATTCTGTAATGACTTTAGGTGTCTTAATCAGGTATCCAAATTTGATGCCTATCCCATGCCCCGAGTGGATAAGCTCCTCAAGAGATTGAGGACGGCCCGTTATTTGACTACTCTTGACATGACGAAGGGCTACTGGCAAATTCCCCTAATGGCATCCGCAAAAGAGAAAACTGCATTTAGCACCTGTAGCGGATACTGGCAGTACAAGGTACTCCCATTTGGACTGCACGGGGCACCAGTGACTTTCCAATGTCTGGTAGACAGAGTGTTACGGCCCCACCAGTCCTATTGTGCCGCCTACCTCGATGATGTGGTCATCTTTTCCGGCACCTGGGAGGAACATGTATTGCAGGTTTACACTGTCCTCCTGACGCTAGCGAAAGCCAGGCTACTTTGTTGTGAACAAAGCCAAGTATTTGGGCTACCTGGTAGGAGGAGGTTTGGTGAAGCCACAATGTTCTAAAATAACAGACATCCTGGAATGGCCCCATCTGGTAGTCAAGAAACAGGTGCAAGCCTTCTTCGGATTAGCGAGCTACTACCACCAGTTTGTACCTCAGTTTTCTGAAAGGGCCGCACCCTTGACAGACTTGACAAAGAAAAGGGCCCCTTTGCATGTGGTATGGAATGAAGTGACGGAATGGGCATTCAGTGACTTAAAAATGGCCCTCACAATGGCACCTGTGTTGAGAACACCTAATTTTTCACTTCCTTCTCTCCTCCAGACCGATGCTTCGGACACAGGTCTTGGTGCTGTGCTGTGCCAGTGCATTGACGGTGTCAATCACCCCGTGATTTACCTGAGCCAGAAACTGTTGGACCGGGAGACAAGGTATGCCGTGGTGGAACGGGAAGCCTTGGCCATCAAGTGGGCAGTAACTCACCTGTGGTACTACCTGCTGGGCTGGGAGTTCACCCTGGTGACGGACCATGTCGCCCTCCAGTGGATGGCCCTTCACATGGACGTGAATTCTCGGGTTACCAGGTGGTTTTTAGACCTGCAGCCATATAAGTTCACCGCCACTTATCGGCGAGGTAACCTGCAAGTCAACGCTGACGCTCTCTCATGGGTTCACAACCTCTAGGTTCGGGCCCTGGGCTGAAGGGGGGGGTCATGTCACACACCGTGACAAGTCGTGCCAGGGGACAACGGTAGTGTACTAACCTCTCTCTTTTTATTTCCTCAGAAAGAACGAGGCACCACCACCATAATACCGCCCGGACGACTCAAAGAGCCGCAACACTTCCGGGTTCCTTTCTTCCCTCTGGTCCCCAACTTATGACGTCAGCCTCCCATCCACCACCATGTTTTACCCAGCATCCCACGTTCTAATTTCCGGTCCATTTCTATAAACTGTCCATCTCCCTATCCTTCAATGTCTTTTGAGTTTTTGGAAACAATTCAACCTGATTTTTGTGTTTCAGAGCTAAAAACACCAAATCTTTATGTATGTCTGTCTTGTTTTACTATATATATATATATATATATATATATATATATACACACACACGGTACGGAAAGTATTCAGACCCCCTTCAATTTTTCACTCTTTGTCATATTGCAGCCATTTGCTAAAATAATTTAAATTAATTTTTTCCCTCATTAATGTACACACAGCACCCCATATTGACAGACAAAAAAAAAAGAATTTTTGAAATTTTTGCAGATTTATTAAAAAAGAAAAACTGAAATATCACATGGTCCTAAGTATTCAGACCCTTTGCTCAGTATTTAGTAGAAGCACCCTTTTGAGTTGATACAGCCATGAGTCTTCTTGGGAAAGATGCAACAAGTTTTTCACACCTGGATTTGGGGATCCTCTGCCATTCCTCCTTGCAGATCCTCTCCAGTTCTGTCAGGTTGGATGGTAAACGTTGGTGGACAGCCATTTTTAGGTCTCTCCAGAGATGCTCAATTGGGTTTAAGTCAGGGCTCTGGCTGGGCCATTCAAGAACAGCCACAGAGTTGTTGTGAAGCCACTCCTTCGTTATTTTAGCTGTGTGCTTAGGGTCATTGTCTTGTTGGAAGGTAAACCTTCGGCCCAGTCTGAGGTCCTTAGCACTCTGGAGAAGGTTTTTGTCCAGGATATCCCTGTACTTGGCCGCATTCATCTTTCCCTCGATTGCAACCAGTCGTCCTGTCCCTGCAGCTGAAAAACACCCCCACAGCATGATGCTGCCACCGCCATGCTTCACTGTGGGGACTGTATTGGACAAGTCATGAGCAGTGCCTGGTTGTCTCCACACATACTGCTTAGAATTAAGGCCAAAAAGTTCTATCTTGGTCTCATCAGACCAGAGAATCTTATTTCTCACCATCTCAGAGTCCTTCAGGTGTCTTTTAGCAAACTCCATGCGGGCTGTCATGTGTCTTGCACTGAGTAGAGGCTTCCAACAGGCCACTCTGCCATAAAGCCCTGACTGGTGGAGGGCTGCAGTGATGGTTGACTTTCTACAACTTTCTCCCATCTTCTGACTGCATCTCTGGAGCTCAGCCAAAGTAATCTTTGGGTTCTTCTTTACCTCTCTCACCAAGGCTCTTCTCCCCCAGTAGCTCAGCTTGGCCGGACGGCCAGCTCTAGGAAGGGTTCTGGTAGTCCCAAACGTCTTCCATTTAAGGATTATGGAGGCCACTGTGCTCTTGGGAACCTTAAGTGCAGCATAAATTTTTTTGTAACCTTGGCCAGATCTGTGCCTTGCCACAATTCTGTCTCTGAGCTCTTCAGGCAGTTCCTTTGACCTCATGATTCTCATTTGCTCTGACATGCATTGTGAGCTGTAAGGTCTTATATAGACAGGTGTGTGGCTTTCCTAATCAAGTCCAATCAGTATAATCAAACACAGCTGGACTCAAATGAAGGTGATCTCAAGGATGATCAGAAGAAATGGAAAGCACTGGAGTTAAATATATGAGTGTCACAGCAAAGGGTCTGAATACTTAGGACCATGTGGTATTTTAGTTTTTCTTTTTTAATAAATCTGCAACAATTTCAAAAATTCTTTTTTTTGTCTGTCAATATGGGGTGCTGTGTGTACATTAATGAGGAAAAAAATTTATTTAAATGATTTTAGCAAATGGCTGCAATATAACAAAGAGTGAAAAATTGAAGGGGGTCTGAATACTTTCCGTACCCACTGTATATATACAAATGTTCTAAGAACTGTCTGAATCGTGGCTATCCAATGAAAATGCAATTAACGGACATTTGGACATGAACCTAGCATATGCAGGCTTGAAAAGAAGAACATGCACATAATAAATAAGACTTTATGACTAACACCTTCTGAACCCCACCTCATTAATCCCCCCAACCACATCCCCTCACCCATATCCACCTACCGTCCATCCTTATTTGCTATATTTTGCCTTGGACTCCTTTATGTCTAATCGTTTTCCACCGATGATGACTCCTGATAGGGACTGAAAGCTTATGAATAAAATGTGTAATTCATTTTTTCCCTTTGTGTATTTCTAGCTACAAATAAACAAACTGTATCACAGATCTTCGCTTCCACAAATATTGTAATATTTTTTTCATATATACCTGTAGAGAAGTCATGTAACTTAAAAATATATGAATATTGAGACACACGATAAGCAACTCATTATCTTATCGTTAATGTATGTTCAGTAAAATGTATGTATGAACCACATATGCAGCTGTTTATGTGTACAAGGTACTTACGGCCAACCACTTAGCAGAAAACGCAATTAAAAGTGCCTAAACTGCTGCTCATTTTCAACAGCCTGTGGCCCCGCCTCTTTCAATCCTAATTAGGCGTCCAGGAAAAGATGACGCTCTCCGCGCAGTTGAGATGCAACACGTGACCAGAGCCTGTCATAAGCAGCCAGATTTTCCAGGTAGGACAACCAGAACTTAACATTTTCATTACTTTCTTTCCACGTGGGCGTTCTTTTTTGAAAGGCTGATGTTTATTTCTATTATTTATGCATATCACGTTTGAACAAGTAGTAGGTTATTTGTTTGGAGGTGAAAAGTACTCGGTGCAAAAACGGCTTTCAACCTGGGAACCCGGAAGTGAAAACCATTTTTTTTTGTGTTTCACTCTAGAGTAAACACAGCCTCTATTATTGTCAATGATGTATAAACGCTTGACAAATCACTGTTACCATAGGTTTTACTCATTCACCTTAATTATATCGAATATGTGTAAAGCTGATAAAAAGCTTGGTGCTGTTGACACCCCAGTGTCCCGCAGTCCTTCGTGTAATAACTTTAAAAGAAATGTGTCCTTTTCAAAACTAAAAGACCCTAGATTTTGTTCAGGTACTTCTATCTTACCAACAAAGATCACTTATATGACTGAATGTGCGCTGCCTCGTTTATTTAATAGAAAGAAGGCGCTAGTTTTGTTTTTAGTACATCATCGGATGTAAAGGTTATAGCAGCCTTTCCAATGCCTACGCATTTAATAAGTTGTTTTACCTTAAAGGGTATCCCAATGAATTGAATTACGCTTTTCTATCTGTTAGTTTAAGGCATTCAATATCCTATTTCAAAGATTTCATTATTTCCTTCTGCAAGTTGGTGTGTTGTTTGTAATGTTTTAATACATTGTGCACGGACGGGAATTTCCAGTTTCATTTTGTAATGTCTCAGAATAATAGAGGATATGCTGATTTCTCGTATTTACGGCAGCCAATTCGAAAGATAACCCTTGAACCCGCAGTGTTTTTAATGTTTGGCTAAAAGTCGTTTACCATTTCTTTTTTACGAAAATAGAAAATAATTATTGTTTTTTAAACTTCCTGTAAAACGTACGTTTTTTTTATTTGTGGTGTAACTTTCAGTTTATAATAAGTCTTCTATTTGGGCAGGAGAGAGAGAAGATAAAGTTTTTTGCTTTTTAATTTGATGAAATTATGTTTAATTATATGCTTGTGTTTGTCTGCAGAGACTTACTGTATTTAGGGTGCGTATCTATATGAGGTGCCTTTTAGGACATAAATCTTTCTTAACAGTACATGCACTCTACTGAAATGCATACAGTGAAATGGAAATATTCCAAGATTAAATAAATAAATAAATATATATATATATATATATATATATATACTGCATACTGAAATGTATACATTCCAGAGTGAAATGCATATGCTATACAGTGAAACGAGTACACTGTATATTGAAACAACTACAGTCTATAGTGATACATACAGTGGTGTGAAAAACTATTTGCCCCCTTCCTGATTTCTTATTCTTTTGCATGTTTGTCACACAAAATGTTTCTGATCATCAAACACATTTAACCATTAGTCAAATATAACACAAGTAAACACAAAATGCAGTTTTTAAATGATGGTGTTTATTATTTAGGGAGAAAAAAAATCCAAACCTACATGGCCCTGTGTGAAAAAGTAATTGCCCCCTTGTTAAAAAATAACCTAACTGTGGTGTATCACACCTGAGTTCAATTTCCGTAGCCACCCCCAGGCCTGATTACTGCCACACCTGTTTCAATCAAGAAATCACTTAAATAGGAGCTGCCTGACACAGAGAAGTAGACCAAAAGCACCTCAAAAGCTAGACATCATGCCAAGATCCAAAGAAATGCAGGAACAAATGAGAACAGAAGTAATTGAGATCTATCAGTCTGGTAAAGGTTATAAAGCCATTTCTAAAGCTTTGGGACTCCAGCGAACCACAGTGAGAGCCATTATCCACAAATGCAAAAACATGGAACAGTGGTGAACCTTCCCAGGAGTGGCCGGCCGACCAAAATTACCCCAAGAGCGCAGAGACGACTCATCCGAGAGGTCACAAAAGACCCCAGGACAACGTCTAAAGAACTGCAGGCCTCACTTGCCTCAATTAAGGTCAGTGTTCACGACTCCACCATAAGAAAGAGACTGGACAAAAATGGCCTGCATGGCAGATTTCCAAGACGCAAACCACTGTTAAGCAAAAAGAACATTAGGGCTCGTCTCAATTTTGCTAAGAAACATCTCAATGATTGCCAAGACTTTTGGGAAAATACCTTGTGGACTGATGAGACAAAAGTTGAACTTTTTGGAAGGCAAATGTCCCGTTACATCTGGCGTAAAAGGAACACAGCATTTCAGAAAAAGAACATCATACCAACAGTAAAATATGGTGGTGGTAGTGTGATGGTCTGGGGTTGTTTTGCTGCTTCAGGACCTGGAAGGCTTGCTGTGATAGATGGAACCATGAATTCTACTGTCTACCAAAAAATCCTGAAGGAGAATGTCCGGCCATCTGTTCGTCAATTCAAGCTGAAGCGATCTTGGGTGCTGCAACAGGACAATGACCCAAAAACACACCAGCAAATCCACCTCTGAATGGCTGAAGAAAAACAAAATGAAGACTTTGGAGTGGCCTAGTCAAAGTCCTGACCTGAATCCAATTGAGATGCTATGGCATGACCTTAAAAATGCGGTTCATGCTAGAAAGCCCTCAAATAAAGCTGAATTACAACAATTTTGCAAAGATGAGTGGGCCAAAATTCCTCCAGAGCACTGTAAAAGACTCATTGCAAGTTATCGCAAACGCTTGATTGCAGTTATTGCTGCTAAGGGTGGCCCAACCAGTTATTAGGTTCAGGGGGCAATTACTTTTTCACACAGGGCATGTAGGTTTGGATTTTTTTTTCTCCCTAAATAATAAAAACCACCATTTACAAACTGCATTTTGTGTTTACTTGTGTTATATTTGACTAATGGTTAAATGTGTTTGATGATCAGAAACATTTTGTGTGACAAACATGCAAAAGAATAAGAAATCAGGAAGGGGGCAAATAGTTTTTCACACCACTGTATACACTGTATTGTGAACATACGTTGAACAGTGAAACTTACTGTATGCTGAAACACATAGTTCTATAGTGAACTGTATACATTGCATACTGAAACACACTGTATACTGAAAGGGTTACATTGTACAGTGGAACATATGTTCTGTAGTGAATCATATACACTGTATAGTGAAATACACTCTATACTGAAACACATGTATTCTATAGTGAACAGTATACACTGCAAACTGAAATACTTAAAATGTTATAGTTAAATGTATAAGTTGTCAAATAAAACACATACAGTGTATAGTGAAATGCATA
This sequence comes from Erpetoichthys calabaricus, assembly GCF_900747795.2. Lineage (NCBI taxonomy): Eukaryota > Metazoa > Chordata > Cladistia > Polypteriformes > Polypteridae > Erpetoichthys > Erpetoichthys calabaricus. Next base: position 166,418,761 of record NC_041394.2, read on the forward strand.
TACCCTGTACTGAATACAGAAATGCATAAGCTAATGTGTATACTGTCCATTGAGACATACGGTCGCATACACTCCATAACAAAAAGTCTTTGATTTATATGAGAATATTTCAACTCCATTTCAAATTTATGCAGTGTGCAATATATCAAAACAGAAATCAGAAATAACTTCAAAATTCATTATTTTGATATTTATTTACTGTTTGTATTGTTACTATACAGTGTAAACTGTTATTAATATCAGCATTAAAGAAAGCTACACTAATAATCATATATCAAATATTATCTTGCCATATTTCAGCAAACAACGTTTATCTCCAAGTTCAGTTTGCACTTGCATTGCAAAAATATTAAATCGTGTCTTTAATCTGAAAATAAAGTTTGAAATAAATTTTGAAGCAAATGATACACAATTTATTTAGTCGAAAATATATATGCCTAAATTTAGAAAAAAAATATTACTTTTTTTTTTATTTACTTGTACATTTATTGCAACACAGAAATCAAATATTGGTCTCCCACTAACAAATGTGTAACAGAAGTGTGAACTGGTTTTAAAAAAACAAAACAAAAAAAACAACCTATTTGTTTTATCTCAGGTAAATAGCTCTATGCAGAGCAGCTCTCACAACAGAAATTAATGAGAGTTCAGCGACAAATTCAGTTGACAACTGGTTTATTTCAAACACGATCTTCAATATATGTATATTAGAACAATCTGATGCAATCTACTTAACATTGGATAACATTACCTTTATATGGATATACTCAACAACAAGGTCTGGTATACAAATGGAATGCACAACCCTTTTATTGAGAAAATAAAAGCTCCTTTTAAAACCGGCAAAACAACAAAGAAGTCCTATCCAACACTATTCCTTTCCAAATCTTTGGGTATTGCAAAATGCAATGTCCATTTTTGCTTTAAATTCCTCATATGTTGGATAATTGGGCAGCCTAAGATGCAGATGCAGAAATTCAATGGAAGGTTTCTGTGAGAAGCCACATGGAGGTACCTGTAGCAAATATGACTAACTTTTCCATTGTGGTTGATGTCCCCTTTTCTGATAAAGAAAATAATGTAAAATGAAAATGAGAGATTGTCAAGGCAACCATCACCAAACATGCATAATGTGCGTCTCTTAACTATAAGTGTAGTTCAAAGTTACATGAAATTTTAAGTATACTTTTGCAGCCATGACTATGCTGCCAACAGGTAGTACGGTCTACATCAAATCTACTAAATTAACAGCAGTTTTAAAATTGTTGACTGCAGCAGTTGTTTAGAACACTGAGAAATGCACATACCATTATTTTGTAACATCATTCAGTTATTTTAAATTTTAAAGTGTTAAAGGTTGAAATAATAATCAGTGTTATAGGGATGCCTTTTAAGAATTCTAGCCAAAAATTCAAGGTCTAATTATTAGGATGCATATTTAAATCATGTGTCACTTATAAAGGTCTAAAACTTCATACTACAATTAGCAAGAAAAGGATTTCCGCTTGTTGCTTATTATGGTGTTGAGTGTGACAGAGTACTTTTAGGGCTAATTATTACATAAACCCCACTTGCTTTAATCATTAAATCAACATTATAACAGCAGATTCTACCAACTTATTTATCTACACATTGTCTATTGTAAAAATTGTGATATACATTCTTACCTTTCATATTCATTAAAAAATCCCTCCAAAATGCAACAATGGAAAGTTCCACAGTCTTCATTTTGTTTTTCTCGGGTGAAAAGTGAGCCATTTTTTCTTTGGTTAGTTTTTCAGGTTTATGACAAAAAAACAGGGGCAAAGATTGTGGGACATGTCTGAAATTCTACAGGACACCAAATGTTTTTTGTCCCTCACAGAGTCTAAACTGAATAAAAATGATAACTTTTAAAATAAAGGCACAGAATTAGTGGTGAGCATGTCACAAATGTGAATTGAGCAATACTGCTACAAACACTTAATTTATTATTTTATGCAGGTGGTATTTTTAATGAGGTGTGTGAGCACCATTTTGCTTTATGATTTCATTTTTTCTTCCACTAAATTTCATTAAGCTTCCTAAAATTTGACATCATTTGACAAACGTGAATTGAATCCAAAAAGTGAAGCAAAATCGAGAAAGATGTATAACATCAATCACCTTGGAATGAAACTTTGGTCTTCCACTAACTAAAAACTTTAACTAGAAAAAAACAAGGACAAATCCCTGGTTCCCTATGCCTGTTTTCCTGCCCTTGTGTTTCTTTATAAAATTCTTTTATAATGAGATAAACCTAACTTCTGTGACAGATTTCAATGTCTTCTGAGTAATGCTCCATAGATGTAAATTATCAATTAAAATATTTAATTTGTTGAGGTGCCTCTAGTCTCTCACTACCAATAATAATAAATTTTAATAAATAAAAGCCAAAGCAAAAAACTAAGCCATTAATGCACAACCAATTTACCTCTTGGACAGAACATTCCGGAAAGACAGCCTTCTTCAGAAAAGATTGTTTTTGCTTGATCTCAGTGGGTGGAGTAATTAAACCACATGACAAATTTCAGTGTAAAATGTATACATTTCACAACAGAGTGTATGTGTTTCACTATATGGTGCATGCTTTTTAATATAAAGTGCAACAGTTTTAGTATACAGTGCAGTTTCAGTGTATGGTATATGTACTATATTTCAGTATATACACCGCGTTCCAACTTATTATGCAAATGATATTTTTCTCTGATTTTCCTAAATAGTCGATGCAAGAGGCAGTCAGCATAATTTTTTTTTTTTTTTATGTTTTGATTTTATTAATTTTCATTGTAATCATTCCATACAAACAGATCAATTTATAACCCAACAAATTTGAAGACAAATCAAACCCCACCCCTGAGAAGGAGAGCTTAGCTAAAGGAAAATTGCTTAAGGCTTTTTAATAAGGCAACATTAAACAAAAGAAAGGGAGAAGTAAATATCTATGTAAATAAGAGATGGAGAAGGGAGTTAAATGCGGTAATAGTTATTTCTCTTATTCTAAAATAATATTGATTAAATCCTGCCAGGTTTTGAAAAAATTTTGTACAGATCCTCTAACTGAGAATTTGATTTTTTCCAATTTCAAATAATATAAAACGTCGGTTTCCCACTGACTTATAAGAGGAGAATTAGGATTCTTCCAATTTAACAAAATAAGTCTGCGTGCCAAAAATGTAGTGAATGCAATCACCGTTTGCTTGTCCTTCTCCAATTCAAGTCCATCTGGAAGAACACCGAACACAGCTGTTAGTGGGTTAGGAGGGATTGTGATACCAAGGCTGTCTGAGAGGCACTTAAAAATTTTTGTCCAAAATGATGTTAGTTTGGTGCAGGCCCAGAACATGTGACCCAGTGAGGCAGGAGCTTGGTTGCAGCGTTCGCAGGTTGGATCCTGCCCTGGAAACATTTTGGACAGTTTTAAGCGAGACAGATGGGCTCGATATATAATTTTTAGTTGAATAATTCTATGCTTTGCGCATATAGAACTCGAGTGAATTCTCTGCTTTGCTACCTTCCACTCCTTTTCTGATATATTGATTAAGAGATCTTCTTCCCAATGTCCTCTTGGATCTTTGAAAGGTAGAGACTCTAATAGGATTTTATATATTGCGGAAATAGTGTTTATTTACTCGAAATTGAGCAGTATTTTTTCCAGCATTGTGGAGGGTGCAAGGTGGGGGAAATCGGGCAATTTCTGTTTAACAAAATTTCTAATTTGAAGATAGTAAAAGAAATGTGTAGCTGGGAGGTTGAATTTTGAACGTAATTGTTCAAAAGATGTAAATATGTTGTCTATATAAAGATCTCTGAGCATTTTATTCCCAAAACTTTTCCAGGTATTAAAAACTGGATATACTTGCGAAGGTTGAAAGAGGTGGTTCTCTTGCAGAGGTGCCACAGATAAAAGATTTTCCATCTTAAAATGCTTTCTAATTTGGTTCCATATTCTGAGTGAGTAAAGCACAATTGGGTTATTAGTATTTTTGCGATAACTTTAATTTATTGGAGAGCAGAGCAGGGAATATAAAGAAGTACTACAGGATTTTACTTCTATTGCGGACCAAGCCTGTGTATGTTCATTTATTTGTGTCCAGGTTTTTATGGCTTGTATGTTTGCTGCCCAGTAATAAAACTGAAAATTAGGTAAAGCCATGCCACCTTCTGCCTGAGGTCTTTGTAGGGTCGCTCTTCATATACGTGGGTGTTTTGAGTTCCAAATGAATGAGGTTATTGTTGAATCTAACTGTTTAAAAAACGATGTATTGATATATATTGGAATGTTTTGAAATAAAAAGAGAAGTTTAGGAAGGATATTCATCTTAACAATGTTAATTCTTCCGGCTAGAGTGAGATGAAGGGTTGACCATCTATGCAAGTCTTGCTTAATTTTTTCCATGCAGACGCCAAAATTTTGTTGATAAAGAGCTTTATGTTTACTTGTGATATTTACCCCTAGGTATTTAAACTGATCTGCTATGGTAAAAGGTAGGGTGTCTAATCTAATATTATATGCTTGTGAATTCACTGGAAAGAGTATACTTTTATTCAGATTAATTCTAAGACCAGATATCTTTTGAAATTCTGTTAGTGCTGTTAAAACAGCAGGGACAGTGTTTTCTGGGTCTGATATATATAAGACCATATCATCTGCATATAGAGAAATTTTCTGTTTTTCCAGTCCTTCTCTGACAATCCCCTTTATCTGATAATAATTTCGGCAGTGAACCGCCAGTGGTTCAATAGCGATTGCAAACAACAGTGGCGACAAGGGACATCCTTGTCTGGTACCACGTTCTAGTTTAAAGTAGTCTGAGCAAATGTTATTAATACAAACTGAAGCTTCTGGATTGGTATACAGTAGTTTGATCCATGCACAAATATTCGGGCCAAACCCAAATTTCTCCAATGCAGTGAAAAGGTAATTCCATTCGATCATATCAAATGCTTTTTCTGCATCTAATGATAGTAATATCTCTGGGGTGTTTGATTTTGCTGGGGAATATATAACACTAGCAAAATACCCGCGCTTCGCAGCGGAGAAGTAGTGTGTTAAAGAGGTTATGAAAAAAAAAAGGAAACATTTTAAAAATAACGTAACATGATTGTCGATGTAATTGTGTTGTCATTGTTATAACTGTTGCTGTCAAAAGAATGTTTCCTTTTTTTTTTCATAACCTCTTTAACACACTACTTCTCCGCTGCGAAGCGCGGGTATTTTGCTAGTATATATATATATATATATATATATGTATATATATATATATGTATATATATATATATATATATATATATATATATATATATATATATATATATACATATACATATACACACATACATGCAGTTTTAATAACACAGAAATCAATATAAACATTAACATCATTATCATATGAGAATATGAAGTAATATATAAGAAGCACTTTTCATATAAATATAAATTATTAAACAGTAAAATCTTCTTCTGTAATTTGCTACCGTGGCAATTTGTGTGTCTGTCCAGGATGTTAAATGACCTGTAGCTCGCAAACCGTTTCACCTATACACTTGAAATGTGGTACACATATAGTACGTCACGTCTACTATCCGCTTTATGGGTGATGATTGTTTTACTCTTTTTATCTTTATTTTATTTTATTGTAGAATCAACTCCTATCTGCGCACACCAGGGCGGCCGTGGGCGGATGCGTATGGTGTATTCACTCCATGTTATCGTGCATTGCGCTGTCAGTGGTATTTTGATAAAAGAATTTGAACAACATATAAGAAGCGTATAAATTATTAAACAGTAAAACATGAACATTTAAGAAGTAAAGTTACATTAAGTACTACTGCAGTGCCTTCGGGTATACCTCATTTTTTGTTTGCCCATTACATGCTTAAATGTATACATTTTTTGGTGCACCTACCCGAGAACACGCGACATATAACCGAGCGTGGGAGAAGCATGGATTTTAAACACGCGTTGAGTTGATCTGCTGGTCTCCCTCGTGGAATAACTGGTAATGTTTGACTAAAATCTACAGCGAGTAAAACGACATAACCTCCTATTTTTTTTTTTACGATCTCTGAGATCTTGCTTTTTTCGGTTCAAGGCTTCATAAGCTCTTTTATGTTGTATGGTGTACTTATCCCAAACCATCATCTTTGAATGTTGCAAGACTTTCGCCTTGTATGTAGATCGGGGTAATTACATTCATTGCATTCCTAGTCTGAATCACAATGTGATTGTATGGGTGGTTACCTGGCACTGTAGGGTTGCCACCCGTCCTTTAAAATACGGAATCGTGCCGCGTTTGAGAATGAAATTGCGCGTCCCGTTTTGAATCAATACTGGACGGGATTTATCCCGTATTTTTTTTAGAATTTTTTTTTTAAAGCAGCGTCTCATGCAAATCATCCCACACGCATTTTATGAAGATGCCTCCTTTCCTACTTTTGATTGGGTAATACTTGATGTCATCGTTAGTTTGATTGGTCTTTTTAACTGTCCAGTGAGGAGGGCGTGTCTTTTAAGTAGAGTCTGCAAAGTGTTGGCACTGAGATGTGGCGTCAGCGCCATAGTTGAAGCCCCTAACGTTGCGGTCAGCAAGTCGTCTAACATCCGCCATGTGCCGTCTTTCAGTTGCGAGAAGCAGATCATAGAATGGTTGAAACTGTTGCCCCTAACGTTGCGCCACGGCGTGTGGTTCGTTTATACCTTGTGTCTTCTCATTAAAGTTTTATCTCGCGAATATGTTATTGCAATCCGCAGCGGGAGCGTTTCTATAAACTTAATTTAAACTTACGTTTTACACCGTGCTTTGTTTCCCTTATGAACATGCTTGTATGCTTAACTCGCTCCGTTCTCAATTGTTTAATTAATTTTTTGCTCTTCGCTGTTTGCGGCTCTTCCTCCATTTCCCCCTACTTCGTTCTTTTATCTCGCGAATATGTTATTGCAATCCTTAACGGGAGCGTTTCAATAAACTGATTGAAAATAGTTTTGCATTTACCTTTTTAGTAAAAGGCGAGCTTTTAAGCCTGAGAAATCACCCCGTAAATGCACACGTTTAATTGCACATGTGTTAATATGTATGGTTACACAGTATTAAAAGACAGTGAACAACGTCAGTTACCTTTGTTCCCGCGTTTGATAAAAGGTGAGCTTTTAAGCCTGAGAAATCACCCCGTAAATGCACACGTTTAATTGCACATGTGTTAATATGTATGCTTACACAGTATTAAAAGACAGTCAAAAATTAACGTCATTTACCTTCGTTCCCGCGTGTGACTCGTGCTGTAAATCTCTTCCTTGTTTTTAGTTCACGTGATTACGTAGGAGGCGTGATGACGCGATACGTGACTCCGCCTCCTCCATTACAGTGTATGGACAAAAAATATGTTCCAGTTATGACCATTACGCTTTGAATTTCGAAATGAAACCTGCCTAACTTTTGTAAGTAAGCTGTAAGGAATGAGCCTGCCAAATTTCAGCCTTCCACCTACACGGGAAGTTGGAGAATTAGTGATGAGTCAGTCAGTCAGTCAGTCAGTGAGTGAGTGAGTCAGTCAGTCAGTCAGTGAGGGCTTTGCCTTTTATTATTATAGATTAAACAAGCATCGGAGATTTGAAGATAGGTGTTGGCCTTTAATAAATCCAGTTTGATCTTGTGATATTACCGAGGGCAGCACTTTCTCCATCCTTCTAGCTAGGATTTTTGAGAGTATCTTAACATCATTATTCAGGAGTGAAATTGGTCTGTATGATGCACATTGTAACAAGTCCTTATTTTGTTTAGGAAAGACGGTGATTAATGCTTTTCGAAATGTTTGAGGTAGTATTTGGTTGTCTCTAGCTTCTGTAAATGTTGCCAATAAGAGGGGAGCTAGCTGAGTGGAGAATTTCTTATAAAATTCTACGGGGTAACCATCAGGGCCTGATGATTTCCTGCTTTGTAGTGACTTTATAGCGTCTAGTAATTCTGTTAGCGTTAGAGGTTTATCCAGTTCCTCAGCACTTAAAGCATCTATTTGTGGTATCTGTGATGTTTCCAGGAATGCATTAGATTGTGTGTTGTCTTCTTTGGGCTCAGTAGAATATAAAGACTTATAGTAATCTCTAAATGTGTGCATTATTTTATTATGGTCGATGATTTCTTCTCCATTCTTGTTGGTGATTACTGGTATTGCATTGTGAACTTCTTGTTTATGAATTTGTTGAGCTAAAAGCTTATTAGCTTTTTCTCCGTGTTCATAGTAATGCTGTCTAGACTTATAAATAAGTTGTTCAGTTTCTTTAGTTGTTAAGATGTTAAGTTCTGTATGCAGGGCCTGCCTTTTCCTGTGGAGAACTTCATTTGGACGCCTGGCTTGTTCTTCATCTATTCTAGTAATTTCATTTCTTAGCTCTGACACTTTCTTGGTTTCTAATTTATTTCTGTGGGAAAGATATGAAATAATCTGTCCTCTTAAGAAGGCCTTTATAGTTTCCCAGAGTGTTCCTGCAGAAACCTCTGTGGACGTGTTTGTCTCTAGGAAGAAGCTGATTTGTTTGGATATAAATTCTGTGCAGTTCTCGTCTGCCAATAAAAGAGGGTTAAAACGCCATCTGCGAGGTGAATGTGAGGGGCTTAATGATTTTAGCTCCAAGACTAGAGGGGCATGGCCAGAGATAGCAATTGTGTCGTATTTGCATGATTTAATTGTAGGCAGGAAATTATTATGTATAAAAAAATAATTAATTCTTGAGTAGCTATAATGCACTGGTGAGTAGAACGAATATGCTCTTGAGTTTGGGTTAAGAAACCTCCAGGGGTCTGATAAGTTGTGATCATTTAAAAACTGTGTAATTATATTTGCAGTATTAGATGTCGTCCCCCCTGTCACAGGAGTCCTATCTAAGAGTGGATTTAAAACACAATTAAAGTCCCCAGCCATTATAATTTTATGAGTGTTCACATTGGGAATGGATGCAAATAGATTTTGCATGAATTCCTTATCATCAACATTGGGTGCATAAACATTTATCAAAATCATTTTACTGTTATATAAGTTGCCCATGACCATCACATATCTCCCTTCAGGGTCCGACACTACATCTGATGCTACAAATGGAACTGTTCTATGTATGAGAATTCCCACCCCTCTAGTTTTCTTGATAAAGCTAGAATGGAACATTTGGCCAGTCCAGTCTTTTTGTAGTCTGAACTGATCCTTGGTTAGTAAGTGGGTCTCCTGTAAGAATACTATTTTAGCGTTTAAGCCTGTTAGGTGAGAGCATACTTTCTTTCTCTTTAATTCGTGATTCATGCCTTTAACATTCCAGCTCACAAAGTTAACTGTCCCATCATGGAGACATTGATTCTGAGTTTTTAATGTCATTTTATAGTTTTAATTGGTAATATGGCAGTTTTAATCTTAGTTTCAAGATTTCCCATGAGTTATTGCATTTTAGCCTATTGTTGCATTGATATTTATAATTATAAGGATTACAAGAATAGATGAGATATAACCTGCTCTCCTTCTCTCCCCCCTTTATCCCCCCCACCCCCCATTTTGCCTCCCCACATGAGGCTAGATCCCACTTCGCGATGTCCCAGTCCTCTGACATACGAAGAGACAGAGCACGTCCAAAACAAAACAAACCCCACCCTGCAGCGGCGTTAGAGAATTAAAACAGAGATATCTTTTGCAGCTAAATTCTTAATACTATCTGCCGAAAATATTATCATTAACAGTATTTAAGCTTGAAATAATCTTCAGCGCTTTTAAGTTAAGATATTAAGATAAAAAAAAAAAAAAAAAAAAGAATCAACCCTGGGAATGATTTTAAAAAACTAATCTAGGATAAACCTGGTAATTCCTACTGTAATAGTATAATGGTAATAGTATAAATAGTAGAAAAAGCAATAAACCAAGGGTATGATGTTAAACAGTCTACTTTAAGGTATAGTAGAATAAAAAAAAAAAAGAAAAACAGCATAATCTTTGAGTCATCAAACCATTAGAGTATAATTCGAATGTTACTGAACAAACCTCCTAATGATAACGGTATGTTTTTCAAAAAGAAAAAACTTAAAATGCACTGTTCCAAATTATTATGCACAATAGAGTTTCAAAACATTTTATGGGTTGTAAAGAACTGAAAATGGTCATTTGTTGAACTTGCAGCATTAGGAGGTCATATTTACTGAAATCAAAAGCTATTTCTATTAGAGTTTCAAAACATTTTATGGGTTGTAAAGAACTGAAAATGGTCATTTGTTGAACTTGCAGCATTAGGAGGTCATATTTACTGAAATCAAAAGCTATTTCTATTAAAAACATCTTAACAGGTCAAGTTACATATTAACATAGGACCCCTTATTTGATAGCAGCTTCACAATTCTTACATCCATTGAACTTGTGAGTTTTTGGAGAGTTTCTGCTTGAATTTCTTTGCAGGATGTCAGAATAGCCTCCCAGAGCTGCTGTTTGAATGTAAACTGCCTCCCACCCTCACAGATCTTTTGCTTGAGGATGCTTCAAAGGTTCTCAATAGGATTGAGGTCAGGGGAGGATGGGGGCCACACCATGAGTTTCTCTCCTTTTATGCCGATAGCAGCCAATGATGCAGAGGTATTCCTTGCAGCATGAGATGGTGCATTATCATGCATGAAGATGATTTTGTTACGGAAAGCACAGTTCTTCTTTTTCTACCATGGAAGAAAGTGGTCAGTCAAACTCCATATACTTTTCAGAGGTCATTTTCACACCTTAAGGGACCGACCAGCTCTCTCCCCGTGATTCCGGCCCAAAACATGACTCTGCCACCTCCTTGCTAACGTCACAGCCTTGTTGGAACATGGTGGGCGTCCACCAACCATCCACCACTCCATCCATCTGGACCATCCAGGGTTGCATGGCACTCATCTGTAAACAAGACTGTTTGAAAATTAGTCTTCATGTAGTTCTGCGCCCACTGCAGCCATTTCTGCTTGTGAGCATTGGTTAGGGGTGGCCGAATAGAAGGTTTATGCATAACTGCAATCCTCTGGAAGATCCTGCTCCTTGATGTTCGCGGGACTCCAGAGGCACCAGCAGCTTCAAATACCTGTTTGCTGCTTTGTAATGTTATTTTAGCAGCTGCTGTCTTAATCAGATGTATTTGTCTGGCAGAAACCTTCCTCATTTTGCCTTTATCTCCACGAACCCGTGTGTGCTCTGAGTCAGGCACAAATCTTTTAACAGTACGATGATCACGCTTAAGTTTTTTCGTGAAATATCTTAAGGTTTTCATTCCTTGTCCAAGGCATTCAACTATTTCACGCTTTTTGGCAGCAGAGAGATCCTTTTTGTTTCCCATATTGCTTGAAAATGGTGGTCTGCTTAATAATGTGGAACATCCTTCTTTAGTAGTTTTTCCTTTAATTGGGCTCACCTGGCAAACTAATTATCACAGGTGTCCGAGATTGATTTCAGTGATCAAAAGAGCCCTGAGACACAATACCATCCATGAGTTTAATTGGAAACAAAATATTTAATCTTTATGACACTTAAATACAATTTGCATAATAATTTGGAACGCAGAGTAGTGTATGCATTTCAGTGCACGTGTATGTCATTCCATATTAAGTGTAAGCATTTCAGTATGCAGGGTACATGTTTTAGTATACCATGTATGTGTTTAAGTGTCTAATGTAAACATTTCAAGGTACAGTCTATGCATTTCAGTATATAATGTATCTGTTTCACTATATAGTGTATGTGATTCAGTATAAAGCGTTATCATTTTAGTATGCAGTGTAGGGGTGGGCGGTATGACCAAAATTCAATATCACGGTATTTTTCTAAATTATCCTGGTTTCACGGTATTCAACGGTATTTTTTTTCCCCATGCATGAGTGGATGTTAACCACATTTTCCACTGGAATTACTGGCTAAGAATAACCTATTCCACTGTCAAGAGTATTGTACATTGTACAAAAAAATACATTTTAATGTGCACACAAGAATTAATACAGGTTTGCATTGCCCCATAAAGTGATAGTTTTCAAGGGGATGGCACTAATGGAGAAGGTATCACATTGCATGACAGATGCAGTCAAAATATAGAACCTTTTTATTGAACAAATTTTACAAAAACTTAAACTATAACTTTGACAACATATTTTCAACCATACAAAGAGGCATTTAGACTTAGTAAAATATCCAGAAGTGCTTGTCAAAAGTTGTATTGCACTGAATATGTCTTAGAAAAGGAATAAATAGTAAATATTTTTTGTAAACCAACTACACTTTCTGTTAATGTTAACAATCTCTGTCCACTGACACGTTAAAGTGACTTTTTAAACAACTTTATCATCATTAAACTGCATAATATTTAAACTAATAAATAATAACAATAAAATAAATTAATAGTATTATTACTGATAGTTGCACTATTATGTTCAGTGTAGAGAACTTTATCGCAGGTGTGACGAGGCTCCAAAAACTGGATGTATGAATGGATATTGCACAGGTTTAACTTAAATATTGTATAAATGTTGGGTTTGTGATCTGGTGGTCGGAGACACGAACACAGAATTCAATGCATGTTTTTCTGAGCGGGCTTTCTTTATTGCACGCGTGCTGTCTCTATCTGACGTATTAAAACCCCAGTTCCTATCCGTCCTTTTTCTTTCTCCACATAACCAATCAACACACGATAAACGTCTTTGTGAAATTAAAACTAGTTATAAACTTAGCCCACGGAGTGTTCAGAACTTTAAAAATATCTTCGTTATACATGTTTAATTATGCCATCCATTCAGAGTTGCGCCCATCTCTGAACGAGTCGCCAGCACGTCAAAGGATGAATATAAGCAAAACATACATTAGCAGGGTCAATATAGCACAACAAAACCCCACATCCTACATGACTTTGAAAGGAAACTGAAGCGCCGAGTAAACCCACCAGAAAAACATGCAAATGCAAGGCAGGCACACTGCCTTGCCCCCATATGATTAATGCATGCTTTAATGCATTTCACCATGAAAATTATATTAAGTATTTATTTTAGCATTCTAAATGTTCAGAGAGAAGGAAGATCATGAAGTGAATGTATTCTGTGCGGGGTTCGCTGCCGGCGCAGCGAAGAAGACAAGAAGAAGTCAGTTTAAGAATCACTTAACACAAAGCATTTAATGTGCTATATAACTTATGACGGGCTTTGAAAACATGTCGTCACACTATTACACAGTACCCAGGTACATTACACTGTATTTAAAGCAAGTACAACTTGGCTTGCAGTATTATCCAGTAGTATAGAAACAGTATTTACACATCTGACCTTTTAAAACTAAAGTATCTCCAGGCTCTCTGTCCATTTTCACCACGCAGCATTCCTATGCTACCGCCCACTATTTGGTGGTGTAGCAGTGAAAAAGAGCCCTAGTGCAACAAATCTGTGTTTAGCGGTGTAGTAGTGAAAAAGGTCCCCACTTGAACAGTTTCCCGCTGCACCTCGTTCCGAACGTCGTTTAGGCAATTTAAACCGGTGTTACGGTATAAGAAAAATCCATATCATAAAAAAAATTAAAAACGGTTTTCGGTATGAACCGGTATACCGCCCAGCCTTAATGCAGTGTATGCATTTCATTATATAGCGTAACCATTTCAGTATGCAGTGTATGTATTTCAGTATATACTGTAGTATAAATACCTCAAGTATACGTTGTACGTGTTTCAATATATGGTGTGTTTCAGTATGCAGTGCATGTATGTCAGTGTACAGTTTAACAATTTCAGTATGCAGTGTATTTGTTTCAGTATACAGTTTTTAAGCATTGCAGTATGCACTGTGTCACGTTATACAGTGTTAGCATTTTGGTATAGAGTTTATGCAGAGTTGACAATGATTTATGTCCTAAACAGCACCTCATAGGTATATACATGACAAAAAAATGTAAAGGTATCTGAACTCTTTTATTGGCTTCCTGTTCTTCACAACAGCAGTGCCCCCTATATAGCTCCACCATCACACTTAAGCACAAATTTCCTTTTAAGCTAACTTTATTTTTCAAAGTTAGCTCATCATTTGTAAGCTTTGTAAAATTATTTAAATTGTTCTTTAATATTTTCATATATTTTGTTTAGTCCAATACAAGATTGTGAAGGTCCAGGGAGCTCCATTGTGAATACTGGCTGTACTGGCTGTAAGATACCTTGTAGAGGACACTAATCCATTATGGGGCACACTTGTACCCTTATTTAAATGGGGCTAGTTTGGAGTTATCAGTTAATAGAGGCTCAATTAAGGGACACACCCTCTACCACCTAGAGTTAGTAGCAAAGAAGATAATGAAAACAAAACTGAGTGCTATTATGAACAGTGCTGCACATTCTTCTTTTGACACACAAGCACTTTCAGCCAGTGGGTTATTCAACAGAAGTGTGTGAAAATTGCTCCTGGGGCACCTTTATACCAATGCCTCACTATGGCTCTAACTTCCAAGCCTGAAGTTTTTGTTCTTTTTAGTCTTTCTTGTGTTTATATATTGTTTATTTAATTATCTTCTTTAAAAAAACAAATTGCCATTTGGGTACCAATAAGCATCGATTGATATCTTCACACTGCAATGCTTTGAAGAAAAAATCAAAAAAGAGTGAACAAATATGTCAAAGGAACACTGTTTTTACTTGTATTTAATGAAAGTTGTTGAAAGTGAGCTTGTTCTGCTGTGTGATGTAATCTTAAATATCTTTTTGAATTTATAACATTAAATATCTTGGCTTCTAGCTGACATTTTCCTACATGTTTTTAGTTAGAGTACCTTTCATCTTCACATACTTTAATTTCAAGGTTTCTCATCCTTTACTTTCCCCCAATGTACCACATGGATACGTGAGGCCTTAACAGACAGGCCATGATGTTTACCCACTTATAATTTTGCTGCAGTCTCAACCAATGTGCTTGTTTTTGAACTTACATTGATTAACAAAATGTTATTTGTTGTTTGTGCTGTTAAATTATCTGTAGTTTTTAAAGTGTAATACGGAATTAATAGGCCATTTTAAAAACTGTATGTTTTTTTTATTAAATAGAGGTTATTTATATTAGTGGTTGAGTTGAATTTCTAAATCAAAACATAAAACAAGTAGGCATTTTTTTAAAGATAGATAATGACTAGTAATTTAAACAATACAGAATTAGTCTCTGAAGATATATTTCATCACAACAAGAGCTGCTCTCTATTCACTGGGCGTAAGAACTGCTTTTGAAATGAAACATAAAATGTTTATGTATTTCTAAAAATAACAAGAAGAAAAGTAATTTTTAAATGCCAGAATTAGTTGCTTCAGGTATATTTTTCATAACTTAATTACATAAGCTACTTTGTTTTCCTCTGAATTCAGCACTAGATAATTTCTATCAGCGATAACCACATTTAACACTAATTGAAATGCAACTGCATTTACTCACCACGTACAAAAATCAACTCAGCAAAAAAGACAAAAGCATTGTGTATTATGGTGGCAGCAGTCAGGTAAAATGCAGAAGGGTGGTCAGCCCTGACAACTGTGTGGCTTTGAAAAGTGAGCTTAGTGTCTGCAGTGTCAGATGTGAAGGAGAAGGTAGGTCGACTTCACATCTCTGGTGTCATGCTAAAACACTAAAGTTCTTTATAGCAGTGAGCCATGCTACCTTATTTTCACTTTTTCTTGTGGAGAGTTTATCCAATCTAAAAGACTCTCAAAAAACTTTCAAGCCCAGATGCATTTGGCAACCACTGGAGAGGCATTTTAATACCAGGTGTAAATGTAATTCAGCTAATCTATACAATTTATGCATGAAATGAAGATTAAAGGGTGTATGTGAAAAAAGAAATAGTCATTATAGGCTATATGTAACGTGTTTTGGATACTAAAGAGAAATACTGAAGAGAAATCCCAAAGCTCTGCCTTAAATTTGACACCTGCTGTAGCTTGATTTTAGTGATTTACTTGTTTAACAGTTATTTTATGATGATTTTCTATTATATTGCTAATCCTACTGAAATGTACTAATTTTAAGAACCAGTACTTTAAGGTACTACCACACAACAAACTTTGTAGAAGCTGTGGGTTCTGTCAGATTTTTTCACCCTTCACATTTATCTCACAAGTGTGTTTATATTTGGATCACTACGATTGCAAGACAGGAATGTTACTTCAGAGCTAAAGTAGGCATTTAACATT
Organism: Erpetoichthys calabaricus; assembly: GCF_900747795.2. Classification (NCBI taxonomy): domain Eukaryota; kingdom Metazoa; phylum Chordata; class Cladistia; order Polypteriformes; family Polypteridae; genus Erpetoichthys; species Erpetoichthys calabaricus. Next base: position 166,434,959 of record NC_041394.2, read on the forward strand.
CCTGCTAAATGTGTAACTAGCTCACACATCTTTGGACTGTGGTCAGACATTGCACTATTTTTTAATTTACTTTAACTACATAAAGAAAAGCCAGGTAGTGCAGTACTCAAGAGTGCAACTTAAAGTTTATTTTAATCACAATGTAAAACTGACTCGCGATTGCTTAAGTTGATCTGCTGATAACACCTAATGAACAAAAATCAGTTATGATCCACTGCCAAAAACAATCGGTGCTTTACTAAAGTAGTTGCTGTTGATGTTAATCAATGACAAAGAACTAGCTGCTAATGGCAGTCTGTCAACCTTTAATGTCTAGCCCTGAGATATATCTTCTCTTTTGTCTGAACATGAAAGTGACATCAGTGGTAAAAGACATCTTTTCTGTTTTGCAAATATTATCTATTCATTTTCTTAACTACTTATCAAGTTTAGGATTGTAAGGACATAGTACCTGTCCCTACAGCAGAGAAAGCAAGGTGTGAACCAGCACGGAGCAAGATGCTTAAATGCTTTCACTCCTCAATTTTATTGTTGCAGTTAAATTTAACACTAGAATTACCAGAGCCAACGAAAAAACGCGTAAATCCGGCCCACCTTAAATCCCTTCGCACCTCAGCGTCTTTTGTCTTCTAAATGTGTCGATAAGCCCAAGCAGCCTGCTATACCATCCCCCCCACTACCTCAGAACGGGCAAGAAGTTTTCCCAGTTTCTGCCTTGACTGATTATCTGAGAGTGAGCTAACCAGAATTGTAACAGGAAATAATTAGATATGTATTTTGTGTCTACAACAATCTATGTAAAGACATTGTTAAAACAGAAACGTTTTCTTGTTTTAGTAATAAATAACAAAATTTAGACATGAACTGTATAATGTGTGAAGGCTAATGGCCAAATATCAAATAAACACTTTCAGAAAAGGTGCAAGTATAATACGACAGCTTCCGTGGTGCTGTGGTTAGAACTGCTGACTTATAATCCGGAGGTCGTTAGTTTGAAACCAGCTTCCGGACAAATTTACCATTAAGAGTAGTGAGCTGCCTTTATTGTTAATATTATACAATAAAAACATACATTTCATTTGTGTCTGTAACAGCCGGTGTAAATTTATAGGACTTGTAAAAGTTAGTGTTTTTTTTTCACTTTTACTCTCTCAATCACAAAACAACCCCCCTCCCCCTCCCAAAGATCTGATGCGGTTACTTTTTATATGAAACTGGGAATAACTGTAGATGTGAGTGGCGTTTTGAGACCATCAAACTGGAAATTCTCTGATCTGGAAGAATAAAAGCCAACACACAAACACTGGTGAGTCTGCCTTCTTTGTATCTCACCATCACTTGAATCTGTTCCTGCTCATGCTGAATTAGTATGCATCTTATGGTCCATGATGTCAAAGCCGCACTGACAAAAAACAGGGACATAGGTATATATGATATTTGGAATAACTCATTTTATGACCTGTATAGTACATTTTGAACAACATTGGGACACTGTTGCAACATTATTCATATTCATTCGCATAACATCTTGTGCTTGTAATCAGTGACCGTGTTTCCACAACGCCCCCACCTCCCCCCCCCCCCAAACCCCCCCCCCCCCCCGGATCTTGCCCAGTCTCCACATTTTGGTGTACAGTGCTGTTTCTTTTGTACTCTAGGACATGCAGAGGAAAGAATAGTACACAGAGGTCAGTTCCGCGCTATAGGCAATCATCAGATTCAAATGTTAACAGTTCACACACAACCAAGGGCCGTCATTTCTACATTTACGACATGTGTACCTATTGCAGTGTACACATTTATGTCTGTGCTGTGGTTACTGTTACACTGAAGGGGCTGGGGAAGCGGTGGTCTTAGAACAGAAGCTTGTTGTTCGCGGCCTCAGTCGTTCGCGGATTTGTCCTTAGAACCTAACTAATAATTGTTAGCGGTAACCGCAAATATCCTCCGCAATTTTTTATGGCTTTTTTTGTGGCAGTGCCGCACTGTAGAGAGAACAGGAAGCAACCATAGAGGAAAATGCGGCTTGGGATGGTGAAATTAGCCAATCCGAACTCTTTACTAGAATTTGAAACTGCAAGTCTCAGCAGTCCCTGCAGTGGCTCTGATTGATCTTCTGCTGAGGGTACAGGGGCTGTTGGGGTCAAAGGATGTCAGCGCGGCTTTTAAAAAGGGGGCCAGTGAGCAAAAGAAAAAAAAGTTTTTGTAATTTGTGCTTCAAGTTCCTGTCTCTGCCTGCCTTCTGTTGGGTTACCTGTACTTATTTGTTTTGTCCTGGATTGTTTCGTGGTTGGGGTCTGGATTGTCTGCTGTCTGCCTGTGTACATGAGGACTGTAAGGTGATTCATTGCCATCCTGCGAAGAAAGGAGCATGCCTGAACCCGTCCACCCATCTTCACCATTTCAGGAACTAGCGGTAGGACTATCTTTACATTCCCATTCAAGATGCGGATCTCTGGACTATCTACAGTATCTCACAAAATTGAGTACACCCCTCACATTTTTGTAAATATTTTATTATATCTTTTCATGGGACAACACTGAAGATATGACACTTTGATACAATGTAAAGTAGTCAGTGTACAGCTTGTATAACAGTGTAAATTTGCTGTCCCCTCAAAATAATTCAACACACAGCCATTAATGTCTAAACCGCTGGCAACAAAAGTGAGTACACCCCTAAGTGAAAAATGTCCAAATTGTGCCCAAAGTGTCAACATTTTGTGTGGCCACCATTATTTTCCAGCACTGCCTTAACTCTCTTGGGCATGAAGTTCACTAGAGCTTCACAGGTTGCCACTGGAATCCTCTTCCACTCCTCCATGATGACATCACGGAGCTGGTGGATGTTAGAGACCTTGCGCTCCTCCACCTTCCATTTGAGGATGCCCCACAGATGCTCAATAAGGTTTAGGTCTGGAGACATGCTTGGCCAGTCCAGCACCTTTACCCTCAGTTTCTTTAGCAAGGCAGTGGTCGTCTTGGAGGTGTGTTTGGGGTCATTATCATGTTGGAATACTGCCCTGTGGCCCAGTTTCCGAAGGGAGGGGATAATGCTCTGCTTAAGTATGCCACAGTACATGTTGGCATTCATGGTTCCCTCAATGAACTGTAGCTCCTGAGTGCCATCAGCACTCATGTTGCCCCAAACCATGACACTCCTACCACCATGCTTGACTGTAGGCAAGACACACTTCTCTTTGTACTCCTCACCTGGTTTCCGCCACACAAGTTTGACACCATCTGAACCAAATAAGTTTATCTTGGTCTCATCAGACCACAGGACATGGTTCCAGTAATCCATGTCCTTAGTCTGCTTATCTTCAACAAACTGTTTGCGGGCTTTCTTGTGCAACATCTCTGGAAGAGGCTTCCTTCTGGGACGACAGCCATGCAGACCAATTTGATGCAGTGTGCGGTGTATGGTCTGAACACTGACAGGCTGACCCCCCACCCCTTCAACCTCTGCAGCAATTCTGGCAGCACTCATACGTCCATTTTCAAGAGACATCCTCTGAATATGACGCTGAGCATGTGCACTCAACTACTTTGGTCGACCATGGTGAGGCCTGTTCTGAGTGGAACCTGTCCTGTTAAACCGCTGTATGGTCTTGGCCACCATGCTGCAACTCAGTTTCAGGGTGTTGGCAATCTTCTTATAGCCTAGGCCATCTTTATGTAGAGCAACAATTCTTTTTTTTCAGATCCTCAGAGAGTTCTTTGTAATGAGGTGCCATGCTGAACTTCCAGTGACCAGAATGTGAGAGTGATAACACCAAATTTAACACACCTTCTCCCGATTCACACCTGAGACCTTGTAACACTAACGGGTCACATGACACCGGGGAGGGAAAATAGCTAATCGGGCACAATTTGGACATTTTTCACTTAGGGGTGTACAGTAATCCCTCGCTATATCGTGCTTCGACTTTCGCGGCTTCACTCTTATCGCAGATTTTATATGTAAGCATATTTAAGTACATATCACGGATTTTTTGCTGGCTCGCGGATTTCTGTGGACAATGGGTCTTTTAATTTCTGGTACATGCTTCCTCAGTTGGTTTGCCCAGTTGATTTCATACAAGGGACACTATTGGCAGATGGCTGAGAAGCTACCCAACCAGAGCGCGTATTACCTATTAAATAAAACTCCTCAAATATATTGTGAGCACGGGGGGCTGTTCGCACCCCTAGAAGATACGGCCGCTCCTCAAAAAACACTGAAAGATTACCTTCACTTTGCTCTCTTCCTTGCTGGGCTTAAATGTGGCTGCTTTGTCAAGCGATATGCTTCCTGCATGGTGCTTCGCATACTTGAAAGATCAAACAGCACATATTGATTTTTGATTGTTTGCCTTTCTCTCTCTCTCTCATCTCTCTCTCTCTCTCTCTCTCTCACTCTGACATTCTCTGCTCCTGACGGAGGGGGTGTGAGCAGGGGGGCTGTTCGCATCCTTAGACGATACGGACGCTCATCTAAAAATGCTGAAAGATTATCTTCACGTTGCTCCCTTTCTTGCAGCTGGTTTGTCAAGCGATATGCTTCCTGCATGGTGCTTCGCATACTTAAAAGCTCGAACGGCATGTATTTATTTTTAATTGTTTGTTTTTCTCTGTCTCTCTCACTCTCTCTGACATTCTCTGCTCCTGATGGAGGGGGTGTGAGCAGGGGGGCTGTTCGCACCACTAGACGATACAGACGCTCCTCTAAAAAAATGCTGAAAGGCTGCCTTTACATTGCTCCCTTCCTAGCAGCTGCGTTGTCCGGCGGTGCTTCGCATACTTAAAAGCCCAAACAGCCCTATTGATTTCTGATTGTTTGCTTTTATCTCTCTCTCTCTCTGACATTCTCTGCTCCTGACGCGCACTCCTTTGAAGAGGAAGATATGTTTGCATTCTTTTAATTGTGAGACGGAACTGTAATCTCTGTCTTGTTATGGAGCACAGTTTAAACTTTTGAAAAAGAGACAAATGTTTGTTTGCAGTGTTTGAATAAAGTTCCTGTCTCTCTACAACCTCCTGTGTTTCTGTGCAAATCTGTGACCCAAGCATGACAATATAAAAATAACCATATAATCATATGGTTTCTACTTCGCGAATTTCAACCTTTCGCGGGGGGTTCTAGAACGCAACCCCCGCGATCGAGGAGGGATTACTGTACTCTTTTGTTGCCAGCGGTTTAGACATTAATGGCTGTGTGTTGAGTTATTTTGATGGGACAGCAAATTTACAATGTTATACAAGCTGTACACTGACTACTTTAAATTGTATCAAAGTGTCATATCTTCAGTGTTGTCCCATGAAAAGATATATTAAAATATTTACAAAAATGTGAGGGGTGTACTCACTTTTATGAGATACTGTATTTACATTTCATCTGTTGCAGTTTTTCATGGACTTTACTGTATGTGTTTTGTTGGTGCTTTGTTGTATTTAATGTATAATCGCTGTAAGGGGAACAGGGGTGGTATCGTTGTTTTCATTTGTTTTCATCACATTCTTTATTTGCTGTTTGATTACCGGTTTGCTTTGTTTTTGTCTCTGTATGTGAGTGCGGGCGGGTTGGGTCAAGGCTGGGTGCGTCCCTGGAATCTCCATCATAAAAATAAATAAATCACCGTCTTCTCGACGGTGTGAGTCTTAGTGGCACCGGACTGCTACAGCGTCATTCATTTCTCCTTGCTGCTGATTGACTGCTGTCCTGTGACGCATCTCCAGCTGAGTGTTCTTGTGTTTTCCGTTTTGTTCTTCTTAATCCTTAAACCGCCACAACCGGCTATAGTTGTTTCCCAGTGCCATTTGCCAGCACGTAGGAGCCGAGTATATTCGGCGACGTACATTCACTGAATGCCGCAACCGGCTATTGTCGGTTCTCAGTGCAATTTACCAGCATGCCGGAGCTGATCAGTCAGTGCCATACATACATTCATTGAGCAGCCAGCTCATGACCACTGCTGGCCCCTGCAGCACTGGCGTGCAGGGATGCATTAACCCCCAAGGGTTAGTTTAAGGGTTAAAGCCCCAAGATGCTGTCGAAATGCCCTGCACCAAGGCTTCTGGCAATGAAAACGCACTTGCATGAATTACAGTACATACAGTCATATGAAAAAGTTTGGGAACCCATCTCAGCCTACATAATAATTTATTCTACTTTCAACAAAAAAGGTAACAGTGGTATGTCTTTCATTTCCTAGGAATATATGAGTACTGGTTTTTTAGTGAAGCAGTATTTAGTTGTATGAAGTTAAATCAAATGTGAAAAACTGGCTGTGCAAAAATATGGGTCCCCTTGTAATTCTGCTGATCTGAATGCATGTAACTGCTCAATACTGATTACTTGCAACACCAAATTGGTTGGATTTGCTCGTTAAGCCTTGAACTTCATAGACAGGTGTGTCCAATCATGAGAAAAGGTATTTAAGGTGGTCAATTGCAAGTTGTGCTTCCCTTTGACTCTTCTCTGAAGAGTGACAGCATGGGATCCTCAAAGCAACTCTCAAAAGATCTGAAAACCAAAGATTGTTCAGTATCATGGTTTTAGGGGAAGGCTACAAAAAGCTATCTCAGCGGTTTAAACCATCATTTTCAACTGTAAGGAATGTAATCAGGAAATGGAAGGCCACAGGCACAGTTGCTGTTAAACCCAGGTCTTGCAGGCCAAGAAAAATACAGGAACGGCATATGTGCAGGATTGTGAGAATGATTACAGACAACCCACAGATCACCTCCAAAGACCTTCAAGAACATCTTGCTGCAGATGGTGTATCTGTACATCGTTCTACAATTCAGCGCAATTCGCACAAAGAACATCTGTATGGCAGGGTGATGAGAAAGAAGCCCTTTCTGCACTCACGCCACAAACAGAGTCGCTTGTTGTATGCAAATGCTCATTTAGTCAAGCCAGATTCATTTTGGAACAAAGTGCTTTGGACTGATGAGACAAAAATTGAGTTATTTGGTCATAACAAAAAGTGATTTGCATTGCAGAAGAAGAAAACCGCATTCTAAGAAAAACACCTGCTACCTACTGTCAAATTAGCTGGAGGTTCCATCATGCTGTGTGGCTAGTTCAGGGACTTGGGGCCCTTGTTAAAGTCAAGGGTCGGATGAATTCAACCCATTATCAACAAATTCTTCAGGATAATGTTCCAGCATCAGTCACAAAGTTGAAGTTACGCAGGGGTTAGATATTCCAACAAGACAATGACCCAAAACACAGTTCGAAATCTATAAAGGCATTCATGCAGAGGGAGAAGTACAATGTTCTGGAATGGCCGTCACAGTCCCTTGACTTGAATATCATCGAAAATCTATGGGATGATTTGAAGCAGGCTGTCCATGCTTGGCAGCCATCAAATTTAACTGAACTGGAGAGATTTTGTATGGAAGAATGGTCAAAAATACCTCCATCCAGAATCCAGATGCTCATCAAAGGCTATAGGAGGTGCCTAGAGGCTGTTATATTTGCAAAAGAAGGCTCAACTAAGTATTAATGTAATATCTCTGTTGGGGTGCCCAAACTTATGCACCTGTCTAATTTTGTTATGATGCATGTTGCATATTTTCTGGTAATCCAATAAAGTTAATGTCACTGCTGAAATACTACTGTTTCCATAAGTCATGATATTATATTAAAAGGAAGTTGCTACTTTGAAAGCTCAGACAATGATAAACAAAAATCCAAAGAATTAAGTGGGGTTCCCAAACTTTTTTCATATGACTATAGCGGTAACATTAGTATTTTACATTCTAGTACTGTACAGTATACAGGTTTACCTTTACATTCTTTTTTTTTAGGTAATGTATTAAGCTGATGTTGAAATGAAGTGTTTTGGGGGCATATTTAGGGTTTAAACTATAAAAATAGTCATTTTTTTAACCACATCCATAATTTGTAGTTTTTCGCAATTTCACAATGCTCTAGGAATGCAACCCCCGTGAATTTCAGGGGTGTACTGTATATCAAAAGGAGTCTCAACTTAAGTGGAAGCCAGCAGAAAAACTTGCATGTTAGGGACAACTAATTTTCTCTCATATTCTGTTTCTGCAGAATTAGAGTAGTTAATAACATAACAGGAATAATATCTTCTTTTCATACAAATGAAAATGTATATTATGCTTCTATTGGTATCTCCTAATCGCAACTTACAGAGTAATTACATATTTGAAAACAAATTATGGAATACTGCCAACTCTGCACATATTGAAAATGTTTTGATGAGGTGAAAGGTCAAACATTGAAGGACAGTGTTTGGCAGTACAGCTAAATACTAAAGCCCAACGTTTACGGAAAAAGTAATTTTGAAATTATTTTATTTTCTCATTGCTGTGTTTGAGATTCTCATAATTTAAACACACATTGTATTAGGAAGGTAAAGCATAATAGTGGTTTTTAGTCCTTTATTCATTGTCCATAGAAGAAGCAGTTGACAAATATTTAGATAGTGATATGAAATCATTCCATTAATTGGAGTAATGGAGATACTTTTTAGACTTATTGATTATTAAATATAAGGTTTGGTTATGAGAGTTTGTAAGCCTTTTCACAACTTGGAAAACTTTCCTAGGTCACCAAGGAGTAGAAAACTTGTCTGTCTGTTTCCATGTGTGTCTTTAACATTCACACATATATTAGTTTTTAAATTAAAAGCTTAACTAACTTGAAAAGACAATAGCTTAATTTGACTCATAATGAAGGACATGGTCACAGTTAAGTAAATTAATATTATAACAATTTCCAGTTTTAAATTTTTAAGTGTAGAATCTCAGAGGATATAATATTGCCTATTTTAGAGATATTTAAATTTCATCTTTAAAATTATTCTTTAAAAGTAATGCAATGCTTGATTAATCACATGGTGTCTGTACCTCTAAGGCAAATTTCAGTATACAATTGTTTAATCTTGCGTAAATTACCTGTCATTTTTAGTTACAGTAGGAGTATGGGTTGGGGTTAATTACCTTTTTGTAACTTTTTTATGTTAACAGCAAAAATAGACATTTTGGAAAAAATAGTGTCTAATACTGACAACAGCGGCAATAATAATAATAACAACAACAATAATAATGCAATACAGACAGTATGAATGGCATTATTGTACAGACTTGCACTACAGCCAATTAATAAACCAACAAAAGCAAAGTCACAAAGCAGCTGTGTAATTATTATCTTCTGTAATAATAAAAGGCAAAGCCCTCACTCACTGACTCACTCATCACTAATTCTCCAACTTCCCGTGTAGGTAGAAGGCTGAAATTTGGCAGGCTCATTCCTTACAGCTTACTTACAAAAGTTAAGCAGGTTTCATTTCGAAATTCTACGCGTAACGGTCATAACTGAATCCTACTTACGTACATATAGACGTCCATAGCCTGCAGCTCGGTCGCCGTGTGAGGCGGGGTTGCGTCCTGCATCCCCTGGCCTCCGACGTAGTTTGCTGCCTGCCTATATTGCGTCCCCCATCCCCACGCCTCCCACGTAGTTGGCTGCCTGCCTATTTTACACGTTTGGAGAACCGCCAATGCCTCTTAAACATCTTAGATTCACAGGTGACGATTTGAGTAGTGGACACTTTGATGTTTATGAATGTTTCAACTCTCAAAAGCTGGATGCGAAGTTATCGATGAAACCGATTGTATGCTTACAACGCTTGACAGATGCCGAATGTCACTTCAACACAACAAGTCCTGCAAATACTAACATAATTGAAACAAGCCATCAAACTCAAACCGATTATGACAGCAGCAATCCAAGCTGTGAGAAAACAGTAAAAAGGAGGCATGTCAGACGTCGTGGAACGTTTTCTGATGCAGCTAGACGGAAACAACTTCGTGACGCTGCTGCCAAATACTCACAAAAAATCCACAAGTTAATAGACACGCTGTCACTAAATACTCGCAGGCAAATCCACAAGTTCATAGAGACACTGTCGCTAAATACTCGCAGGCAAATCCACAAGTTCATAGAGCTTCTGTTTCTAGGTACGATCGCGGTAATAAAAAGCGGCTCATACGAAAACAACAGGTTTGGCTCAAAAAAGGTGATTGTGGATTTGTGTACAGCCACCGAAACTTTGTAACGGCACGAGACTTCAGGTCACGTGTCTGCAAAAGAACCTAATTGAGGCAACTATTTTTACTGGCAGTGGCTCAGGGGAGAAAGTTTTTATTCCTCGCATCCCCGTTATACCCTCTGATCTCCTATTTCAATTCAAACACCTCCAATTTCCAGTAAGGCTCTGCTTCGCAATGACAATTAATAAGTCTCAGGGTCAAACCCTACAAAAGGTGGGCATTGATTTGAGGCAGGATTGCTTTTCACATGGCCAACTGTACATTGCATGCTCAAGAGTAAGCTCAGCGCATAGCTTGGTAATATTACAACTGGAGGGCCGAACTGACAACGTGGTATACAAAGAGATCCATCCATCCATCCATCCATTTTCCAACCCGCTGAATCCGAACACAGGGTCACGGGGGTCTGCTGGAGCCAATCCCAGCCAACACAGGGCACAAGGCAGGAACCAATCCCGGGCAGGGTGCCAACCCACCGCAGTACAAAGAGATCCTTAACAAATAATTATTTGTATATTTTCCCTCCGTTTAAAATTTTTTACTTCTTAATAACAATTTTAAGGCAGTACTTCGCCGCTGCGAAGTGTGGGTATTTTGCTAGTTTTTAATGTAACATAAATATTGAGCATGCATATGCCACATTGTGTTAGAAGATAATGGAATGCCCAGACTTGACTATGCTAATGCAATACATGCATCACTTTTGTGAAGAGTAACAAAGGTAACTTCCTGATGTGTTAAACCATGGTTAAAGATTATATATGAGCTTTTCCAAATTGACAAGTTTTTGCCAATGTACTGCATGCCATTAGTTAAAAAAAAACAAACAAATGTAATGCTATTGTTGTAAAATTACACCCCAACCAGTACATATATAAAATCCATCCTCCCACTATCTCTAACATGTAAGCCATGCTACAACACAAATTAACAAAAAGACACCACCTACCCCCTTACTCAGTCCTACACAGTGCTCTGTCATAAAATAATAGTCAAAGATCTTACATTTAATAGCAAATTGTAACAGGATTAGATGTACAACAATCCGTTCAAAAAGCAGAGCAGTGGGACAGTGAAATGTGTTCCATATTATGTTATGAAGGGGTATAGCCATATGTTTTACAAAAGAAGAGAGCAGCTGGAAATGTGAAATGATGAACAGAATAATTGTAGAAAAGAATTACAAAAACAAATCTGCAAAATGCAGAAAGCATTGCACTCTGTAGGTAATGTTACACAGTCTGAAAATGTACCCTTTTTAAGTATGTTTGAATTATATTTGAATAGTAATATTCAAGCTGATAGCCCTACTACTGTGTGTGTATGTACATATTTTTTTTCATGTTTATGTATTTATATGTGTGTGTATGTATATTTTTTAGCATAAATGTAATCATGTTTGCAATTTTATCAATCAAATGGGATACTATTAAAATAGTGTTACTGGTTTATATACTAATGAAGGTTTTTCTTGTAGGTTTTCTGGAGACAAAGATATGCAAAGCACAGCAAACTACCTATGGCTGGTATCAGATCTTCTTGGACAGGGAGCTACAGCCAATGTCTTCAGAGGAAGACACAAGGTTAGTCTTACAGTTTGCACTGAAAATCAACTACACAGGCGTGGGACCTTTGTTATTTTCCTTTTAGGCTTTAAACCAAGCAGAGCAGAATATCTTTATAATTGTATTTTTTAATGTATATTTAATATTTTATTATAATTATTCTTATAAGGCAGGGGTGGGCAGATTCAGTCCTGGAGGGCCGCAGTGGCTGCAGGTTTTTGTTCCAACCCAATTGCTCAGTAAGAAGCTCTTATTGCTCAAGTAACACTTCTGCTTCACTTTAGTTGTCTTGCTCATTAAGATTTTGAACCCTTGTTGCTTATTTTAGTCTTAAACAGCTGTAGTCTTGGTTTTTAATTGCTCCTTATCCTCTTTAATAAAATCCCTGTGTGCGTCCATGTGTCCGTGTGTGTGTGTCTTCTGGTGAAGTGCGCATGCGCGGGGCATGGTGCGATGCTTCAAAGGCCGCCTGACGCGTCGCACAAGACAGAGAGGGCGGGACCTATAAAATATCGCGTGGCCGATCCAATCGGATTTCAGTAAATGAGGTAAGACCTAAAACATAGCGCATGAAAAATCCAATCGGATACTGAGACGCGGAGACCAGCTTCCCCAAAGAGGTGGGATTAGTGTTTGTTGCTGTGCAAGTGTTCATTCACTCTGAGGATGTCAGATTTGCAATTAACAAACTTGGCCCGGTAAAGTGTAAAGTGTTTTCCTAAATATACGAATTTTCATGATATTACAATAGGATGACTTTTAAAAGTAGATTTATTTTTGCGTGCATAAAATCCGTTGCTGGGGAGACGCCATACATACAAATAGAGATCAGCTGCATGCCAGCACAGATTAAAATACTTGCTGGAGAGACGTATTACTGTGAGAGAAAATTAAAGGCACACAATACAGTGACGCATATTATAGCCACATACAAGCCAGTATTACTGTAACAGAAAATAGACGGTCCTTTGCCATTTAATATAGACTGTTCCTACTAATGTTTATGCACTACTATTCTAGCGCCTGTTATTGTAATGGGCTTAATGTCTAGTTAGCAATAAGATGCAAATGACAAAAGAAACCAGCATTTCTCCATTTAGCTTGTTTCCATTTACACCTGTGTGTATTTATTATGCACTACAGTGATCCCTCGCTATATCGCGCTTCGCCTTTCGCGGCTTCACTCCATCACGGATTTTATATGTAAGCATATTTAAATATATATTGCGGATTTTTTTCTGGTTCGCGGATTTCTGCGGACAATGGGTCTTTTAATTTCTGGTACATGCTTCCTCAGTTGGTTTGCCCAGTTGATTTCATACAAGGGACGCTATTGGCAGATGGCTGAGAAGCTAGATTGCTTACTTTTCTCTCTCTCTTGCGCTGACTATCTGTGATCCTGACGTATGGTTCGCACACCTAGACGATACGGACGCTCGTCTAAAAATGCTGAAAGATTATCTTCACGTTGCTATCTTTTTTGCTGCTGCTTCCTGAAACGACATGCTGCACAGTGCTTCGCATACTTAAAAGCTCGAAGGGCACGTATTGATTTTTGACTGAAAAACAAACTCTCTCTCTCTCTCTCTCTCCCTCTCTCCCTGCTCCTGACGGAGGGGGTGTGAGCTGCCGCCTTCAACAGCTTTGTGCCGCGGTGCTTCGCATTCTTAAAAGCCAAATAGCCCTATTGATTTGTTTGCTAGAGATTGTTTTCTCTATCTATGTGACATTCTGTGCTCCTGACACGCACTCCTTTGAAGAGGAAGATATGTTTGCATTCTTTTAATTGTGAGACAGAACTGTCATCTCTGTCTTGTCATGGAGCACAGTTTAAACTTTTGAAAAAGAGACAAATGTTTGTTTGCAGTGTTTGAATACCATTCCTGTCTCTCTACAACCTCCTGTGTTTCTGCGCAAATCTGTGACCCAAGCATGACAATATAAAAATAACCATATAAACACATGGTTTCTACTTCGTGGATTTTCTTATTTCGCGGGTGGCTCTGGAACGTAACCCCCGCGATGGAGGAGGGATTACTGTATTGGGTTTAACTCTTTTAGGGCGGATGTCGACTTTTGTCGACAGGAGGGGTTGAGGGCGAATGTTGACAAAAGTCGACATCCAGGGATAGAGGGCGACAATCAGCTGTTAATGGCGACAAAACTCACTGTCACGTCGCAGGCATTCCCTCTGTGCTTGGAGGAATGCTAGACTCGTTGACTCGGCAACTAATCCTTGCGTGTGCGTGAGTTGCAATATGTAAACAATGGCAAGATGGCATCGACATGTCACAAGAGAGTGAAGCGAGTGCAGAAAAGAAAACACTCGGCAGACAATGTTTTGCGCATTATCGCGGAGTCGGACTCTGATTTTTTAGAATCGGATTTTATTGACAGTGATCAGGAGATCGAGTGAGAAGCCGGCATCAGCTGATCGGACACCAGCCGATGCCGCGCCAGCTGATCCACTGCCAGCTGAGCGCATTCGTGCAGCCAATGTATCTATGGCAAGGTTCGCGTGGGAGGAATACACAGACATTGATCCGTGGGAGCCGAATTGGCTACCGGACTTCACAAGACGGCATGGCTTGCTGTTGGACACGACAGATCACCAGCTGCTGAACTTTTAGCAGCATAAAGGGAGTATGTAGCCACACGCATATAGAATGAAAATTGCCTGTCAACTGACCACTAACGCAGCTAGTCCGCTTAAGTAGAGGACTCTGGTAAGTACAGGCATTATTTAAAATCAAACATTCTAATATTTACTGGAATGATGTGCTAAAATTAACACTAGAATTACCAAAGCCTACGAAAAAACTCTTAAACTCGGCCCACCTTAAATCTGTTGGCACCTCTCCGTCAGCTTCCTTTGTCTTGTAAATATGTTGTTAAGTCCAAGCAGCAAACAGCTTGCTATCCTATCCTCCCACCGCAGCAGAAACAGAGAAAAACTCTCCCAGCTCAAGCCTTGTTTATCAGGGAGTGAGGTACCTAGACCTGTATAGGCCAAAAAAATATATTGTTATTTGGAACACATGCATTTCACGTGTGTTCTGTGTCTACAAAGATCTATGTAAGTGTAGGATGACAGGAAATGCAAGAAATGTTGAACACATACCTAAAAGACAAACGTTTTCATGTTTTAGTACTAGGACAACATCTTGACATGAAGTATATAATGTGTGAAGACTGAAGTCCAAATATCGAATAAGCACTTTCACAAAATGTGCAAATATAACCGAACAAGTGCGCTTTTATTCAAGACTATAAGTGAAGAGAAAGAAAACGGTTAGTGTGGTTCATTGTTGCGACTTCTTTGATAGTACAGCGGTAAGAACTGCTGACTCCTATTCAACAGGTTATGGGTTCGAGCCTTCCCGCATCCCAAAATTAAAGTTTTGAGTAGTGAGCTGCTCTAATTGTTACTATTATACAATAAAAACATACATTTGATTTGAGTCTTTAACAGCCAGTGTAAATGTGTGGTTCTTACAAAGGTTACATTTTTTTTTTTTTTTTTTTTTTTTTTAAATTCAGTTTTATTCTGTCAGTCACATTCACGCACGCTCACCCCAATCTGACACAGCTGTTTTCAAATAAAGAAGTGCTACAGCAGAGGTGAACTCAGATGAGGACGAGGGTTCTACATTGGAGAAAGAGAACAGAAGCCCTCCCCGCAGGAAACGTCCACTCGCATATAAGAACAACTCATCTGCACTAGGTGTGAAGGCGAAAGATGGCACCATTTGGATGTAGGACAAGGTATGCCGTCATCCTGGCAGTCAGTCTGCCCCACACCTGTCCTTCAACGAAACAGCACGGCTTACAGAGCTCACCAATGTAATGTGCAATATCCTGCTTGTGAATATGTTTTGTGATGGTCTTTACATAAGAAACATTTATATGTTACTTATATAAAAGACAGATTGATTTGTTATTTACCTTGATTTACTTGCTTATCTCCCTACAGCCTAAAATCACAAGTAGACTGCAGAGCTTCCTGTGCTTGATTGACAAGGGCATGCTCACAAATTACACATGTAATGCCATGAAAAATGCCTACTGACACTTCAGTACGCAAGCAATAGTATGAGAATGCAGTTAGACTTCTTTTTTGGGCACTTACACCATCCAGATCTAAACACTAGCATGGAGAGTTGCTCGTGTACTGAAGAGTCTCCCGTGGTGCGACTGGGATCTTTTCCTGAATAAAAACAAACACAGTTGTGTAGGGTGCAACAGGAGCTTCCACCTGCAGCTAAAGTCTTCACATGTACTTTGTGAGCATGCCCTTGTTGATCAAACACAGGAAGCTCTGCAGTTTACTTATGAGTTTGCGCTGTAGGTAAGTAAATAAATCAAGGTAAATAACATTCAATTTGACTTTTATTTACAAAGTACAGTGATGGCAAACGTGCGATGGCAGCTTCCACCTGCAGCTATAGACTATTCAGTACGCGAGTGACTCTTGACACAAGTGTTTAGATCTGGACGGTGTATGCGCTCAAAAAAGAAGTCTAACTGCATTCTCGTACCATTGTTTGCGTACTGAAGTGTCAACGGGCATTTTCCTTGGGATTACATGTGTAATTCGTGAGCATGTCTTTGTCGATCAAGCTCAGGAAGCTCTGCAGCCTACTTGTGACTTTACACTGTAGGAAGATAAGTAAATAAATCAAGGTAAATACAGTTCGATCTGGCTTTTATATAAGTAACATACAGTGGGTATAGAAAAAAATCACCCCCTTTGAAATATTCCCATTTTTTTGTTTTACAACCTTAAATGAAAACACACACAAAAAATATTTCTTCCCAGCTTTACTTACTCAATGTAACCTATAACATCCAAGTGAAAGATATCACTACAGTTCAGAAAAATTTTAAAAATCAAAAACAAATGATATTGAGATTAATTAAGGATCACCCACCCAATGTCAATATCTTGTTGAACCACCTTTTGCTTTAATGACAGCATTGAGTCTGTTGGGATACTTCTCTTATCAGCTTTGCACATCTAGATTGAGCAATATGTGCCCACTTTTCTTTACAGAACTGTTCAAGTTCGGCCAAATTGGATGGTGAGCGTTGGTGGACTGCTATCTTCAAATCTTCAATGGGATTTAGGTCTGGGCTCTGACTGGGCCACACAATGACATTCAGTTTTTTCTCCTTCAGCCACTGTGTGGTCAATTTTGCTGTGTGCTTTGGATCATTGTCATGTTGAAAGGTGAACATTCTGCCCATCTTCAATTTTCTGGCAGACTGTAGCAGGTTTTCCATGAGAATTTGACGGTATTTTGCCCCACCCATTTTTCCTTCTGCCCTAACGAGAGCCCCAGGTCCTGCGGCAGAGAAACACCCTTACAACAGGATGCTGCCACCTCCATGCTTTACTTTAAGTATGGTGTGTTGTGGGTGGTGAGCTGCATTGGATTTCTGCCTGGTGTACTGCTTAGTATTGAGGCCAAATAGTTTGATTTTGGTCTCATCTGACCATAAGACCTTTTTCCACTTGGTATCAGAATCTCAAATGAGGCTTAATGTGGCCTTTCTTGAGAAGTGACTTTTTCCTTATGACCCGAAATTGTTGTCACATGCACACAATGACCACTCTTTGCCATAAAATCCTGTAACTCCTTCAAAGTCGCCATTGGCCTCTTGGTGGCCTCTCTTACCAGTTTCCTTCTTGCTCTTCCATCCAGTTTGGAGGGACGGCCAGATCCAGGAAGGGTCCTAGTAGCACCAAACACTTGCCACTTCTTTATTATGGACTTTACTGTGCCCCTTAGGATTGATAAAGCCTTTGAGATTTTTTTGTATCCATCTCCTGCCTTATGTCAGTCTACAGCTCTATCCCTGAGATCTTTTGAAAGTGGCTTGCCGCCCATGGTAAGTTGTTTGCTCTGAGTTGCACTAAAATTCTTCTGAACTGTAGCTGTGATATCTTTCACTTGGATGTTATAGATTGCATTGAGTAAGTAAAGCTGGAAAAATATTGGTTTGTGTGTTTTCATTTAAGGCTGTAAAGCAAAACAAATGGGAATATTTCGAAGGGGGTGATTAGTGCTGGGCGGTATACCGGTTCATACCGAAAACTGTTTTTATTTTTGTTATGATATGGATTTTTCTTATACTGCAACACCGGTTTAAATTGCCTAAACAACGTTCGGAACGTGGCAATGCGGGAAACTGTTTAAGGGGGACCTTTTTCACTGCTACACCGGTGTTGTGCAGGGGCTCTTTCACTGCTACACGGAGGCTCTTTTTCACTGCTACACCGCTAAACAGGCGTGAACGGAGCAAATGCGTTAGTGGCGGAATTGCGCGGTGAAAATGGACAGAGAACATTCCGAAAATGAAGCTGTAGCAGATGATAAAGTTTAAAATAATGACACAGAAGAGCTTTTGCTGGAAAAAGGAATCACGTCTGTTGTCTGGACATACTTTGAATTTAAAAGGTCGGATGTGGACCATTTTGTTCAAATGTGTGAATACTGTTTCTGTACTACTGGATAATACTGCAAGCCAAGTTGTACTTGTTTTATTTTATTCAATACTGTGTAATGTACCTGGGTACTGTGTAATAGTGTGATGACATGTTGACTTTATTCTCGAAATTTCTACTTAATTCTCGCCGTTTGGAACCCCACCCTAACCCACTCGGCTGCCTCTACCTCACGCAACTTAAACAACTTATAAACATTTGATACATTTGTGTATTTTTTTTTTAAAGATTTGTACTGTGTTTATTATTTGTTTCATACCGTAGGCTATACATTTTAATAAGAAACAAGTACTACATTATTAAAATGGTAAACCATACTGTATTTTATAATTACACCATAAGAACTGTGAATGTCCAGCTGATACACTGGAAAAAAAAAGAAACACAACTTTATAAATATAGTAAATGTATATTTTAACAGCTGGAATGCAATTAATAATTAAAAATTATTAAAACCTGTATATTTACATTCAAGCAGTGTTTAATAATAATAATAATAATAATAAAAATAACATTTATTTATATATGACATTTTCATACAAAAAAGTAGCTCAAAGTGCTCTTACTGCGAGGGAGCAGCACCACCGTGCATGTTTAATACCTGCTTTAATGCATTTCATCATGAAAATTTATCTTCGCATTTTACATTTTCAGAGAGCAGGAATATCATGAAGCGAATGTATTCTGTGTGGCGATCGCTGCCGGCGCCTCCTCTTAGTGTAGAGGAAGTCAGTTTAAGAAGCGCGTACAGTGATTAACAACTGGGTTGGGGAACACTTAACACAAAGCATTTAATGTGCTACATTAACTTATGACGGGATTTGAGAATTAAACATTGATTTTAGGATGAAGTTTAGTTTACGACATTCTACTTTAATGACAAAATAAACTATGAGAATAAAGTGGAAATGTCAGCTTTAATCTCGACCATATAGTTTTTTTCTTCTTCACTGTGGCCCTAATACGCTTCCGTAGGGATATACCACAAATAGCATTATAAATGCAAGTTGCAGTTTTATTATTTATGTATATAGCTTAGCTTGAAGCAAGGTCCATATTAATGCAGTTTACCTTAATGATGGTTCAGTTGGTAAAGATGTTATCACCAACTTGCACTTGTTTTATTTTATTTTAATTTGGTGAATACTGTGTAATACACCTGGGCTTTGAAGTCTTGGAAGTAATAGTATTATTACTGGAAGTTGTACTATTATTTATTGTATTGTTGTTATTTATTAGTTTAAATATTATGCAGTTTAATGATGGTAAAGTTGTTTAAAAAGTCACTTTAACGTGTCAGTGGACAGAGATGGTTAACATTAACAGAAAGTGTAGTTGGTTTACAAAAAAATTAACTATTTATTCCTTTTCTAAGACATGTTCAGTGCAATGACAACTTTTGACAAGCACCTCTGGATATTTTACTAAGTCTAAATGCCTCTTTGGATGGTTAAAAATATGTTGTCAAAATTTTACTTTAAGTTGTTTGCAAAATTTGTTCAATAAAAAGGCTCTATATTTTGGCTGCATCTGTCATGCAATGTGATTCCTTCTCTTCATTAGTGTCACCCCCTTGAAAACTATCACTTTATGGGGCCATGCAAACCTGTACTAATACTTGTGTGCACATTAAAATGTTTTTTGTACAATTCTCATGACAGTGGAATAGGTTATTCTTAGCCAGTAATTGCAGTGGAAAATGTGGTTAACATCCACTCATGCATGGGAAAAAAATATCGTCCAATACCATGAAACCGGTATAATTTTGAAAAATACCGTGATATAGAATATTTGGTCATACCGCCCAGCACTAGGGGTGATTCTTTTCTATACCCACTGTATAAATGTTTCTTATGTAAAGACCATCACAAAACATTTTCACAAACAGAACTTTGCACGATAGGTTGGTGAGCTGTGTAAGCTGTGCTGTTTCGTTGAAGGACAGGTGTGGGGCAGACTGACTGGCAGGATGACGCCAGACCTCATCTTGCATCCAAACGGTGCCATCTTTTGCCTTTACGCCTGGTGCAGATGTGTTGTACTTATATGTGAGTGGACGTTTCTTGTGGTGAGGGCTTCTGTTCTTATTCTTCGATGTAGAACCCTCATCCTCATCTGACTTCACTCACCTCTGTTATAGCACATCTTTATTTGAAAACAGCAGTGTTAGATCAGGGCGAGTGTGAACGTGACTGAGAGAATAAAACTGAATAAAAAAAAAAAAAAAACGCTAACCTTTGCAAGTACCATAAATTTACACCGGCTGTTACAGACTCAAATCAAATGTATGTTTTTATTGTATAATAGTAACAATAAGAGCAGCAACATTAATTTTGGGATGCGGGAAGGCTCAAACTCGTGACCTGTTGAATATGAGTCAACAGTTCTTACTGCTGTACTACCAAAGAAGTCGCATCAATGAACCACACTAACCAAACTTCTTTTTCTTCGGTTATAGTCTTCAACAAAAGCACACTTGTTCTGTATTATTTCCACCTTTTGTGAAAGTGCTTTTTTGATATTTGGACTTCAGTCTTCACACATTATACACTTCATGTCAAAATTTTGTCTTTAGTACTAAAACATGAAAAAAGCTTGTATTTTTTGTATGTTTTCAACATTTCTTGCATTTCCTGTCATCCTACACTTACATAGGTCTTTGTAGATACGGAACACACGTGAAATGCATGTGCTCCAAATAATGATATATTTTAGCCTGTACAGCTCTAGGTACTACCTTAATCCCTGATAAACAAGGCTTGAGCTGGGAGAGTTTTTTTTCCGTTTCTGCAGCAGTGGGAGGATGGGATAGCAAGCTGCTTGGGTTATCGACACATTAACAAGATAAAAGACGTTGACGGAGAGGTGCAAATGGATTTAAGGTGGGCCGGGTTTACAAGTTTTTTCGTAGGCTTTGGTAATTCTGATGTTAAGCTGATGAAGTCATTGCAAACCTCCAACTTCCGTCAGGCTTACTGATCAAAACTGTTGGACTGGACCAAAGACTATGACTTTCCTCTTTTACTCCTAGTTCTAGCATGCGGTTGATTTCAAGCTCCACTTCTGTTCTTTTTGCCTCGGGGAGCCAATAAGGGTGTTCTCAAACTATATCCCTGGGTTTGGTCACAATATCGTGCGCAACCAGAGATGTCCTCCCGGGGTTTT
This sequence comes from Erpetoichthys calabaricus, assembly GCF_900747795.2. Lineage (NCBI taxonomy): Eukaryota > Metazoa > Chordata > Cladistia > Polypteriformes > Polypteridae > Erpetoichthys > Erpetoichthys calabaricus. The sequence goes on from NC_041394.2 coordinate 166,456,271, forward strand.
CGCTGACTACCTACGGGACGGACAGGAGGACTGCTTTGAGCTCCCGTCTGTGTATGGAGTTTAACTCTGTACCAAAGTTAAGGGTGTTCTTATGAGCAAAGAATGAGCGGAGCTGAGCAGAGGAGTGATCGGGACCCCTTTCCTTCCATGGCTTCAGCAGATTTACATGATATATCTGCTCACTCGGTCGACGATTGGGTTGTTTGACCAAATAGTCGATGAGTCCTTTCCTATCCTTAACTTCATATGGACCTTGCCAGTGGGCAAGTAATTTTTATAGTGGGAGGTAGGAACTAGGACCATGACACAATCTCCCTGGTGGATTTTCCCAAATGTATCGCGTAATTGCATGATATATTCTAATATATTTGTAGAGGGAAGAGCCTCTCCTTCCCAATCTTCTTTCAAAATATCCAATAGGCCCTGGGGATGTCGTCCATATAATAATTCAAATGGTGAGAACCCCGTAGAGGCTTTTGGGACTTCCTGATAAGCAAAACGTATGAGGGGAAGGAGCTGATCCCAGTTCCCCTGTTTCCCGCTGACCACCTTGCGATGCATTTGCTTGAGAGTCTGGTTTAACCTCTCGACTAGACCATTGGTTTGAGGGTGATATACCACAGTCTTAAAGTGCTTTATTGTAAGTAACTTGGCAGTTTCCCGGAACGTTTCTGAGGTAAAATGTGTCCCCTGGTCCGTAAGGACTTCTTTAGGCTTCTTTAGGGATGCCGATCTTGCAAAGACCCCTACCATTTCCCGTCCAATAGCTTTAGTCTTGACTGAGCGCAGTGGAATAGCTTTGTGATATCGAGTAGCGTAATCCATGAAAACTAGTATATTTTTATGTCCTTGGGCTAAGTGTTCTAGGGGTCCTACTGTATCGACCCCAATTCTTTCAAAGGGAACATCAATCAGGGGAAGGGGAACAAGAGGAGCTTGGTCCTTCCTAGGAATCTTCCTTAATTGACACTCTGGGCAAGACGTGCAAAAACAGCGAACCTCCTCATTAATTCCCAGCCAATAAAATCAGAGCTTAATACGCTATAAGGTCTTCTTGTGCCTAAATGGCCTCCTAGGAGATGGGCGTGTGCTAATTCACAGATCTGCCGCTGGAAGGTTCGTGGTATTAATTACAGTTTCTGCACCTCCCCCTCATGCTCTGCTACCCAATACAATAGGTCATTTTCTAACACAAAGTGAGGACCTAGTGGCATGGGCTGATGAGTGCATTGACAAGTACAACTGCATTTTTAGCAAATTTCAGGGAGTTGTTGTTCCATTGCTTCCTTTTAAAAGAAGCCGGTGTTTTTCTAAATAGATATTGTAACTTGGAGAGAGGGTCTGGTCTGACCTCAAGGGGCGGGGTTTCGTCCTGCTCTGCCGAGGCACTAGTTGATGATGTTTCTGCCTGCGACGGACCAGGAACCACCCCATCCCTCTCGTGATCTTCTGTATCTCTCTCTGCCGGCTGATTATACAAGCATGGAGGTAGCCTGAGACGTATTATCCTCGTTATTATTAGGCCCAAGTTATTCTTAGGAGTGGACAGTACTAAACCGCAATTACTTTTAGACTAGTCCCACCCCAGTATCACTATGAAAGGTGGATTTGGAGTACTGCTACGACTAACTTTTTTAGTATTCCTCCGTGGCTGATGAAACAGCTGGTGGTCCTATACCAACGGGTTTCTCCATGCATGCAGGTTATACTGGTCTTAACCTTTTCCTATTTTCATGGTAGTATATATTGGCAATCACCAATGGAAATGTTGCTGCCGGAATCAAAGAGAGCCTCGGTTTTAATACCATTTACAACTTCCACTCCCGTATGAGAAATCGCTAGGGGTTTTGTAAGCGCACATAACCCTCCATTCTCTTTCCACCTTCATTCCTCCTCATTCCCAAGTAAACAGCGCACCTGCAGATCCGGGGACTTTGGAACAGGCTCCGTCTTGTCACAGAGGGGCAAATACTTTGGGACGTAATCCTTCTGGCATCCGCTAAAGAGCCATTCTGCCCTCCTAGATTGTGAGTCTGTCCTGGACATTTCAATGAGTTCACGCATATTTTTAAATTGTCCTCAGACTGGCTAGGTGAAATTTTTTGGCATGAAGCAGGTCACCAGCTCCACGATTTGTAAGGCACTATTCTGAAATGGCCTTAGCCACTGTATAATTTTCATCCACAGTGCACAAACTTGCTGCTGGGTTGACCACTTAGGGTTGAAAAGCCAGTTTTTCATGTTCCTCACCAGCTGGTCTGGGGATGCCCCACGATTAACTGAGGCCTTGGCCTTAGTGAGCCCAAATTTATACACCTGTCTAATTTTGTTATGATGCATATTGCATATTTTCTGTTAATCCAATAAAATACTAAAATAAATACCACTGTTTCCATAATGCATGTCATATATTAAAAGGAAGTTGCTACTTTGAAAGCTCAGCCAATGACGAACAAAAATCCAAAGAATTAAGAGGGGTTCCCAAACTTTTTCATATGTCTTTTTCATATATATAATATAATATAATAAAAATCCAACGTCTGTCTGTCTGTCCACTTTTCATGAGAGAATTACTTAATGGATTTAGATCGGGTTTTCTATAATTTTCTTGAACATTCCAGTTGATTTTGTGACTTCTCTCATCGCGCTAAGTATCATAGTTCACTTGCGGTACCAATTTATTTGCGTGAATTTGAGAGAGCCTAAAACAGTGAGGCATAATGAAATAAATTATCATCTGTGTTATATTTTTTCTGCAACTATAAAATCTAAATTCACATTTCTTCAGTTCCCTTTAGCATCAGTGTAATGCAGGGAATCTGTAGCACACCAGTAAATTCAATTATATTTTGTGACCCCTGTTCATATCACTGCAAAAGGTGCAGTGCATTTTAAAAAAAAATGTGATTTGCTATATATTTTTCAGCATGTCTGTGCATATAGAATGAGTCTATAGAAATAAAGTAGACACACGAAAACACACATGTTGCATGCATTATTTGTTTATTGGCTTGAATCCACACAACACTGGACACTTGCCTTTGCCATGTCCTGGCAGTTACACCTTTCTTTTTTCCTGTGGTTCAGGCTGAGCACATTTCCACTAATAAATGCCATGCAGGAATTTCTAGTTGCAGGAAAACACACAAATCTAAGCACATTCGTGTGTGTTAAAAATATGTTTCAACATGCAAAAGTTCATGAGAATGTATTTCTTTATTAATCTGCTTTGTTATCTTAATTTGTGTCGTTGCATATGCATAGGTGTGATTCTTGACTAAAGGGGAAAGGGGAGAGATTCAGTTTAAGATAACATAGTGTTATTCCTTGAACACCAGCCAAAGCCAATAGCACTTAACTAGCATCCCTCAGTGAAAAGTAGCAACCATCAGTTATCACAATTTGTTTATTTAAAGACTACTTTTCATCTAGTCATGTAATGGACTATAGTTTACATTTTTGGGTTTTAATTTAAAATGGTTTTTTATATTGCTTGTTAACTTAGTGGTTTCCTGATAAACTTTGTTTTGTTCTTTGTAAGCTGCTTTAAGTAAAGAAATCTGCTAATGAAATAATTTCAATAATAAGGAAATAATTTAAGACCATTATAATGCATCATTTAATACATCTGTTGTTTCATGTGTAAAACTTTTATAGACTCAAAATTGCCTTGATTTGTTTAGTGTAAAAAAAAAAGTCCATAGGAACAATACTTTTAGTTTGTAGGATAAACAAGTTTCACTAAGAGAGAGAGAAAATTGATTTAATTACTATTTTAAGCTTGTTTGAGGAAGTTTTTTTTTCCCTTCTAGCAATGATTTTTGACTTGTTTTTTTATGTGCATTATGAGTTTAAAGATCAGTATATCCTATTCTGCTTTCTCTTTGATCACTTTGTTTTGTGCATGCAAAAAAGATTGTGTTTTTGTGAACGGCTTTTTTTTTCAAGTGTCAGGTCCATTTGAAAGCCCTATTGATTTTTTCTTTTTGTTGTGGGCTAACTGAGCAACTGTATAATTCGCCAAAGCTCAAAGATGGAGTTATCTGCTGTTACATGAAAGTGGCAAAGATTCTCTACACCAAACTCATTTCAGAGCCATTTAAATGAATAGAAAGAATTTACCTCAGTTGTTATTTTAGATGTTTTTATTCCATTGCACACAAAGTTGGTTTTTACTAGAAGCAACTAGTGGTGAAACTACACCAAGGTTGTGAAATACATAACCAGTGACTATGTTTGAGATGACATTTTACCACACTAATCTATATTACGAAATGAAGGTTGTATATATGCACGGATGCCAGACACACCGAAGGCACACACGCACTGCGCCTCAGCACCCCAGAGTCAAACCCAGCTGCTTCCCAGAGTCAGTAGGTGGCGCCCAAACAACACAACACAACCTGTAAACTAAACTTCAGGTCACAATACAACCGCCGCCCGAATGCGAACGCGCACACAACCGCATATACAACCTTCGTTTAGTAATGTTTGTGTATATATGCAAGGATTGCAGAGGCCGGAGGCCAGAAGCACCGACGGCGCACGCGCCCTGCGCCCCAGAGTCAAAACCAGCAGCTTCCCAAAGTCAGTAGCTGGCGCCCACACAACACAACCTGTAAACTAAACTTCACGTCACAATACAACCACCGCCCAAACGCGAACACCACCGCACATATAACCTTTGTTTAGTGATGTTTGTATATATGCAAGGAAGAAGTACTGAAAGCGCAACCACACTGCGCCTCAGCGCCCTTGAGTCAAACCCAGTGGCTTCCCACAGTCAGTAGGTGGTGCCCAAACAACACAACACGACCTGTAAACTAAAGTTGAGGTAAACCGTGCACACCAGATTGTATATATGCACAGATGCCAGAGGCCACAAGCAAGCCGTACACAGTACATCCGCCACCCGAACGCGACCGCGCACACCACCACATATACCACCTTCGTTTAGTAATGTAGCCACCCAAGCGCGGATCCGCTGCCATGGTCACTTCAGCACGCGAATCCGCAGCCATCAGCAAACGACTTCTAGCTAACGACACAGCCATAGAAAAACAAAAACAAGACCGCATGGATAAAAACAATGAACGCAGGAGCCTACAACGCGCTTCTGAAACACCAGAACCAGATGAATCACGGCTCCAAAAAGAAACTGCTTTAGTACAAATGTATTTATTTAATTAAATGAAAACTTTCCCAGGACGCACCCACCCTCCATGATTTTTCTTCCCTCCAAATATTGGAGGGAACAGAAAGTGATTGCCATTCTTGGATTTGCGATTCTTTCGAGAATCGCGGGTTTGCTGGTCTGAGAGAATGGTAAATCTGCAGCTTAGAAATTTGGTCTAGAAAAAGAAAACAGTGGTACATTGTTGCTACACTACCCGTGAGACTTAGGCAGTCTCACACAGAAAGATCATAAGTTGGTTATTGTTGTTTCTAAATACAGACAGAGGGTGATAGCCTAGCAACCATTGTTAAAAATTGTAATAAGTGAGTTTCCAGAATTGAGGCAACATTAATGGACATTTTTGACACTACCGATTATAATGATTTGCACTTTATTCATTTTATGGAAATGTTTGAATCCTTTACAAATTAATATAAAACAGCAAATAGCCCTTGAGAAAGAACACAGAGGAGAAATAAAAGGCATTGTCTGGAAAAGAAAAGCAGGACTTTTAAAGATGGCCATGAGGATAATTCAAAGCCAGCAGAGGTGGGTAGAGTAGCCAAAAATTGTACTCAAGTAAGAGTAGCATTACTTCAAAATAATATTACTCAAGTAGAAGTAAAAAGTAGTCATCCAAAAAATTATTCAAGTAAGAGTAAAAAAGTATGTAGTGAAAAGACTACTCAAGTACCGAGTAAGTTTTTGATCATAATAAATGATTTATTTTTTTAGAAATGTTGTAATACTCCTATTTCCAAATAATAAAATAAAAAATGAGTAAAAATAAATAACATCTTTACAAAATAAAGATGCACAAATAACACAAAGTTCCAAATCTCAGTTTTTCCACAACAAAGCTTTTGAAGCCAATACCTACAGTAGGTAAAATGTATGTTTGAACAGTGCAAACTACTTACAGTGACAAGATATACTGACTGTACACTGACAGTATAATACTGCATATTCACTTGCCCTCCAAATAGCACAGCTGATAGAAAATAACATTAGAACAAGGCAGCTTGTGCATGTACAAGAAGTCTCACTTTACCTTGACTGGCCAGTCACGGATAGTTGACACAGTCACTGTATAATAGATGTAGGATGCTCTTTTTAAAAAAAAAAATTTAAATTGAGACTGCAATTAACACGAACAAGTGTCCTTATAACTGTTCTTATTTTTAAGTTCTCTAAGACATGCACTGTCAGTTAGATCACTGAATAATGCACAGACAGAGAAGTTACTGAATAGATAAACTGGGAAGGCACTGTATAATAGAAGATGTAAAACTGTCAGGAGAAAAAAAACAGCTAGAGGGATGGATAGCTAGATAGATAGATAGATAGATAGATAGATAGATAGATAGATAGATAGATGTGAAAGGCACTATATGACAGTTGCTGTTGAAAGGCAAGCAGGCAGTGAGAGTACATTCACATGTGAAAGACACTAGATAAACGGATAGATAGGGAAGGCACTTATATAATAGGCAGACAGAGAAGGCACTAGACAGATGCATAACAGTATTAGCTATATAGTAGTTTCATTTTATATATAAGGTACAGTGATCCCTCGCTATATCGCGCTTCGCCTTTCGCGGCTTCACTCCATCGCGGATTTTATATGTAAGCATATTTAAATATATATCGCGGATTTTTCGCTGCTTCGCGGGTTTCTGCGGACAATAGGTCTTTTAATTTCTGGTACATGCTTCCTCAGTTGGTTTGCCCAGTTGATTTCATACAAGGGACGCTATTGGCAGATGGCTGAAAAGCTATCCAGCTAACTTTCTCTCTCTCTCTCTCTCTCTCTTGCGCTGACGTAGGGGGGTGTGAGCAGGGGGGCTGTGTGCAGCTGCTTCCTGAAGGACAGGCTGCACGGAGCTTCGCATACTTAAAAGCTCAAAGGGCACGTATTGATTTTTTTTATCTGTCTCTCGCTATCTCTCTCTCTCTCTCTCTCTCTCTCTCTCTCTCTCTCTCTCTCTCTCTCTCTCTCTCTCTCTCTCTTCCTGCTCCTGACAGAGGGGGTGTGAGCTGCCGCCTTCAACAGCTTTGTACCGGCGGTGCTTCGCATACTTAAAAGCCGTATTGATTTTTTTTTTGACTGCTTGCTTTGCACTCCTTTGAAAAGGAAGATATGTTTGCATTCTTTTAATTGTGAGACGGAACTGTCATCTCTGTCTTGTCATGGAGCACAGTTTAAACTTTTGAAAAAGAGACAAATGTTTGTTTGCAGTGTTTGAATAACGTTCCTGTCTCTCTACAACCTCCTGTGTTTCTGCGCAAATCTGTGACCCAAGCATGACATTCTAAAAATAACCATATAAACGTATGGTTTCTACTTCGCGGATTTTCCTACTTCGCGGGTGGCTCTGGAACGCAACCCCCGCGATGGAGGAGGGATTACTGTATATGTATTTTACAACTTGGAGAATTATGTCATAAAGAAACACATTAAATCATATATCAATTGACACACGCTGCATGCAGGCAAGCGGGCAGTGAGAGTGGAGATAGATGTGAAAGACGTTAGATATAATGTATACATCAGGCAAAAATAACAACCACTTGATAACAGTATTAGCCATAATCAATGAAAGCTTTAATTAATCAACAGAAATAACTGCGATCGACATTTTAAACTTAACAATTTACTTAAGAAAAAAAAGAAAAACACCCCAGCACGTCTATGAAGGCAGACTCTGCAGACAGAGCAGCGAAAAACGCAGAATAGCGCCCCCTGAAACAGAAGTGGTAGAAAATAGATCGCATCGGTAGTGGTTTACTACTACCATAGAGAATGAATGGGAAACGGTTTAGGGAGTTTTAGCTAAAGAATACACGGCGGCCGCCTTCCGCTGTGCATGTTTGGAATACAGCGTAAATAATGGAAAAAAAGTAACGATTCGAGTGTTGCCCAGTGTAGCGGAGTAAGAGTAGCGTTTCTTCACAAATGTACTCAAGTAAAAGTAAAAAGTATGGTGCAGTAAAACAACTCTTAGAAGTACAATTTTTTTTAAAAAGTTACTCAAGTAAATGTAACTCGTTACTACCCACCTCTGAAAGCCAGTAAATGTAAATTGCAACTTGCAATAAAGAGGAACAAACCTGAATACAGAAACAAGTTAGAAAATGAAGAAAGTAGTAAAGTGAGAAATGACATTCAAGTTATTCAGGGAGAACAACTACATTTAGTCATTACTTATAAGGTTAAATATACTACATTTACTACTTAACTGTTCTATTCACTTAAACAAAAGCAAAATTAAACTGGTTTGAGGTGCAAAACAACATGGTTCAGAAGACACTCCAACAACCTTTAGCCATTTTTTATCACTCAGGAACCTCATGTAGGTAGCTTTTCAGTCTTCAAAACAACAACAAAAAAATCATCTATGCCTGATACTTTTACCATAAAGACTGAGACGTCATGTGCCAGTTAGCTTATTAATATTTTTTTTCATTTATGTTTAATCTGTCAGTAGACAAAAATCAACTCAATGTCTTTAAATTTGCCTTGCCATTAGTCATTATAGAGGTATCAGAGTGACTCATAGCCAGCTTCCTATATCATGTACAGGAAGGTTAGCATCTTGAAGCATGTAACACATATGTCTGTTTCAGCTCTATTGAATACAGATTTTCTATTTGTGGAATTATCCTACAAGATTTTCGATAACATGATCAATCATTCTTTGTGTAGTTGACTACAGGATTTCCTAACTGATGGAAAACTGAAAGGTAAAGAACATCATATTTAAGCCACATGTTTAGAGTGTGAGTACCTACAAAGTTATGTATTGTTAACCACTTTTTTGTATGTACACATTGCACTATATTTCACATACAGGTACTATAAGAACAATCAAATTTTTGTGTGACACTTCCATTGTAAGGTTCACGAAGATGAGATAACGCAGCTTGTCAGATAGTATTCTTTAAATTGTTCTGGATGAAAACATCAACAAAACTTAAACGATAATCTTATTAAAACAATGAACATGTTGTAGAGATCGTAGAGAATTGCAAGTGTGCATCCATCACCATTCCCATTAGCGTAACATTAGTAGTCTACATATCTGTTGTTTTCAGTAATACGGACCAATGGTAGTTCTTTTTGATCCAGTTGAAAAAATTAAAAGCGCCAGTGACCTTTTTTGAAAGTTTGTTGTTTAAAGTGTTTTGACCTGTATTTATTACCTTCTGAAATAGTAGTATCTATGACAAGAATAAATTGCACTTGCACCATTATACTTACGTTGCTTCCTAAAATGATATGAAGCTATATACTGAATGTGGATTCATTTAATTATATGAAATTGAAATGTAAAGCTTTAAAATATATTTTATTTATCATTCACTGCCTATCGGTTGATCTCAAAAGGGCAGTGTGCATCAGTTAATGCCACAGGACTCAGTGGTATTAAATATATATAATACATTTTTATAAAAATAGTTGTGTGTGCAACTTTAAGATTTTTGACATTCTTTTTATATATAATGTTCTTAAATTTTGCACATTTGACTTTTCCCCTTGTACAAAAGTAAAATTATTGATTATACATCCACGTCTTCTTTTCAGCTGTGCAGTTTTATTTTTATCTAAGCCTTATTTGCAGCCTCATTTGAAAGTTTTACCTAAAATGCATCAATTTTAAATTTAGAACAAGTTTCAGTTTTGCCATGTATATCCTTTATTTGGTGCTATTAACATTTTTTAGGTTTACTTCCATCTCTGCTTTGTATCTTTCACCGTCATAAGTTTGAATTTATTTTTATGGGTTAGTTTATATTTTTGACACTAAATTGCAACTCTGCTTATTCTTTAAAACCAGCAAACCCACAATTCTCGAAAGAATCGCAAATCCAAGAATAGCAGTCGCTTTCTGTTCCCTCCGATATTTGGAGGGAAGAAAAATCATGGAGGGTGGGTGCGTCCTGGGAAAATTTTTCATTTAATTAAATAAATATATTTGTACTAAAGCGGTTTCTTTTTGGAGCCGTGACTCATCTGGTTCTGGTGTTTCAGAAGCGTGTTGTAGGCACCTGCGTTCATTGTTTTTATCCATGTGGTCTCGTTTTTGTTTTTCTATGGCTGTGTCGTTAGCTAGAAGTCGTTTGCTGATGGTGCCGGATTCGCATGCTGAAGTGACCATGGCGGCGGATCCGGACTTGGAGGGTTACATTACTAAACGAAGGTGGTATATGTGGTGGTGTGCGCGGTTGTGTTCAGGCGGCGGTTGTACAGTGTACCGCTTGCTTGTGGCCTCTGGTATCTGTGCATATATACAACCTGGCGTGCACGCTTTACCTCAAGTTTAGTTTACAGGTCTTTCTGTGTTGTTTGGGCGCCACCTACTGACTGGGAAGCCGCTGGGTTTGACTCAATGGCGCTGAGGCGCAGTGCCGGTGCGCTTTCGGTGCTTCTTCCTTGTATATATACAAACATCACTAAATAAAGGTTGTATATGTGGTGGTGTTCGCGTTCAGGCGGCGGTTGTATTGTGACGTGAAGTTTAATTTACAAGTCGTGTTGTGTTGTTTGGGCGCCACCTACTGACTCTGGGAAGCCGCTGGGTTTGACTCTGGGGCGCTGAGGCGCAGTGCGCATGCGCTTTCGGTGCGTCTGGCATCTGTGCATATATACAACCTTCGTTTAGTAATATAGATACCATTTACAGCAATAGTGAATGCAGTGCTGTTGATAGTACTGTATAAAATTGATTGATGCTGATTCATAAACGTACTACTACAATTGATTTAAATCATTTTTAGTATTGTTATTACCAAGACAGTACCATTTGAGTTTCTTTCGTTGCTTGTTTTTTAGCTGCTATATTCTCCGCATTGGAGTCTTTCTGTCTACATATCAAGGTTATTATAGTTAACGAAAACTAAAATCAAAACTGAAACTATTATTAAAAAACATTTTCGTAAACTGAAATAAAATAAATAACAAAACCGAAATGAAAAACTAAAACTAAATGAAACTATTAAAGTAGCTGGAAAGACTAACTGAAATAAAATAATAATTTACTAAAATATTTTTAGTTTTCGTTTTTGTATGAATATTCTTGCCATTAGTCTTTAACCCTTGTAAGTTTTAACTCTAAAACAGAAATTCATCCACCACGAGACGCCCGCATATATTCATCCAGTGAATAGCAGCTGGTGACGGAGGGCGGATATTCACAGAGCAAGCTGAGTGCGGGTGCGTAAAGCGTGAGAAATAGAAAGCGATTTGCGTGCCGCCTTTCTTTGTGCTTGTTGTATATCAAGATGTAATTCAAATGGCTGAAATCAGAATTTGCTGGTCAACAAAACATTTACCATATGGACAGAAAAATCATGAGTGAGTAATGTTTCAGTTTATTTTTCAGGTGTCTGCTTTTTGTTGACAGCAATTCACCTGCCACTTCGCACAGGAGAAATCGTTTTTACTTTCTCATATACGAAGTATAGAGAAAGTATAGTAATCATGAAACAATTCGACCTCGATATTTTGATGAACCTTGACGTTATAGACTAACCAGTGTCCAACAATACTGTTTTTTGGAATTGTGTGTGTCTGTTTGTGTGTAAACATGATAACTCAAAAACGCAACCAAATAAATGGATGAAATTCAGCATGTGGTTGTTACACCACAGTTATAGATCTGTATTAACTTTTAGGCCAAATCCATCAAACCGGAAATGGCACTTTACCTGAACACATACTCGATTTTTTTTTTTTTTTATTCATGCAGCTGCAGAGTCCGATTTATTCAACTTTACTTTTATTATAATTGTTCAATATATTATTAATTTGATTTGTTGTTGATGGTTCCTTAATGTACATAATATAACAATATAATGATTGTCTTGCGGTTTACTCCTCAAATATCCATCCCCATATCTGAGTATACAAGAAAGTCGAGGGGAGCGCTGTCCCAGTTTTTGAAAATAAAACTGCACTGATCAAGAGACTGACTAGGTCATCATACAAGATCAGCATATTGTTGCTGAGCAATCACTTTTGCTTTAAAAACATCGTTTAACAACGAAGCGATACAAATAAAGGTAGAGAGTCTGACAAGTGATGAAAAACTAAACATACTAATGGGTTTTTGTATATATTCCATATTTATTAATTTATCTTTTTTAGTTCATATTCACAACTCAAAATACCTGATATTGTGAAAGTAATCCATTAGCAGAATTATATTTTAGAATATTTTGTCTCCCTTTTTTCAATGTTTTTTTTTCTCTCTCAAAATAGGTAGTTGAAATATCATATTCTTTTTTGTTCTTAACATCCGCCTTATCATACATATTGCATACCAGGGATTTTTCCTGCCTTGCATTCAAACCTGCTGAGGTAGGCTCCAGATTTCCTGCAATCCTAATCTGGATAAACAGGTTTAAATGTATGTGTTGTTCGTAATCTCAGACGCTGTCTCTGTTGTTTTATGCCTGTCCGTACCCCTATTACCTGCTCTTGCTCTGCTTATTATGGGTTTACTGTCCTTTATGGTGGTCTATTCAAGACTCACTGTCCCTAACCTTGACACACATGCTTGTTGTTCTTTGTTTCCCTCAATACAGCTAGGTGGGGTCTGCACACTCATGCAAGTCTAAGAACCCTGTTCTTCCTAAGCCCCTATGATTTTCATGAGAAAATAGTTTAAAAATTATAAAATTGTGTAAAATTGTTCATATTCAGTGTCTAGTTTTGATTATGCTTGTTTTTATCAGACAAAAACAAAACCAGATAGTAAACCAGATAGTAAACTCATATCCAAATCTGTTAAGTGTACAGTTCTGTCTGATTGTGACACAAAACTAACTCCGTAGGCGTTAATTACTGCCATAATTACTAAAACTAAAACTGAAACTAATATATATAAAAATAAAATAGAAATGTCTTCGTGAAATAATAACTAAACTAAAACTAAAAATACACGATGAAGGAAAACTAAAACTAAACTGAATTTCCAAGTAAGGTCAGAAAAAATATAGAAATAAAAACTAACATAAAAAGGCAAAACTATAATAACCTTGCTACATATGATTGCAGATATACATATGTTCAAGAAGACACAATGACACAAACCTTGTACGAGGCATGAGGTTTCTATCCTGGTCATGTATTAAGATTGACTGTAACTTTTAGGTTCTAAGATTACATGAAATGTTTAGCCAAGCTTGCATTTTACTGACATTTAGGTTTGTGTTTGTGGCTGCAAGAAAATCATACTGTATATTTGTATTCAATGTGAATGATTCAAGTAATTATTTCTTAGTTGGAAAGGTTTGAGAATAAACTTATTTTAAAGGTGCATTTAATTTGTATGTGTATGTGCTGGAATCAAGTATTACAAGAGCACTAAAATTACCTGTAACTCTTACAAAGTCTAGTTATATTATTTTTTTCTTTTAAAAACTTGTTGCTGTATTTCTGTAAAGTTCTTACAAGTACTGCAGGTTGCAAGTATCAATCTTATACCACCATCCATTTTTTTTTTTACATTTGATTAGATGCGCCGTGTTATCTGAAAAAATAACAGTAACAGTACTTAAGACAGCAATTGGCGTTAACATTCATCCTTTTTGACAGACAGGAGAAAATTAAATGGGATTTTAGGCAATTGGAAAAAGCTTATTGAATCAGTGTAATGTAAAGTTTGTTTTTTGTTGTTTTCTTTGGAGTACTGTTCTGTGAATTTCATATTGCATTACTGTCACATATTTCCACTGTTTGATTAAATGAAACATAGCTCACTTTATAAAATGTTCTATACTTGAAAACCAGTGCAAGGGAAATTTTATTTAGAAATGTCAATGAAGGCATAATAAAGAATGAGGAAATCATAAAAGGAAACTAACAGCTAAATCTTTCTCTTTGACAGAAGGTGAAATTAGTGGTGAAATTTTATCAGATTATAAAATGTATGAACATTACAAACTATCAAATAAAATACTAAAGAAGAATTAACTGAAATTTGTAGTAAATGATATGAGAAATGGGTCCCAGCTGTAAGGATACTTAACACACCAAAGTAAATCGTGAAACGACAATTGGGAGCTTATAATAAAAATACATGCATAGAGTATTATTGAAATGGTTATTGCATGATTACCCCAGCCATAGTTGCTTCTTTTCAGTTTATTAGTTGCTTGAAGTGCTCTGCTGCAGGCAGGCACTCAGTGCTAATACCCAAATACATTAGTATAGTGCTTTATTTCTAAGTTTTATTTCTTTCTTCAGAAAACTGGTGATCTTTATGCTGTGAAAGTTTTCAACAGTCTCAGCTTTCTTCGTCCTTTGGATGTCCAAATGAGGGAGTTTGAAGTGTTAAAGAAGCTAAATAACAAGAATATTGTGAAGCTCTTTGCTGTTGAAGAGGAGGTAAGAGTATTTGCTTTGATAAATATTTTGCTTTGTTAAGGGGCTTGTAATTAAATAAAGAATTCCTGTACTGTGTACTCATGTACCCCTTTATTCTTTTCTTCTTTTTAACATGCAGTTATTCACCAGACATTTGAATGTATTTATTTAGTATAGTATATGTGTGTGTGTGTGTGTGTGTGTGTGTGTGTGTGTGTGTGTGTATATATATATTACACCCAAAATTTGGATACGCTATGTAGACGACACATTCGTCATATTAAGAAAGAACCAGCTGAATGAATTCTTCAATCATATTAACACAATATTCCCTGCAATCCAGTTCACAATGGAAAAAGAAAATAATCGACACATCAATTTCTTGGACATTTACATCAAAAGAAATAGTGACGCCACCTTGACCACAAGTGTTTACCGTAAACAATGCCACGCAGACAAGATTCTACATTACGCCAGCAATCACCCGGTATCTCATAAACGGAGCTGCGTGAAAACCCTATTTAAACGAGTCCACACTCATTGTAATACCAAGGAAACAAAAAGTAATGAGAGACGCTATCTGTTTCAACTTTTCACCTCGAATGGATACTCAAAATCATTCATTAATCGGAGTCTACACAGCAGGCGCCAAAGGAATCGGCATACAAGCGACGTAAATCAGAACCCCCATCCCACCTGGCATTCACTCCCGTACCACCATAATGTGTCAGAAGGCACGGCACGCACCCTGACCAAGTGGGGCATCAAAATAGCACATAAACCCACCAACAATCTGCTCACGGTCCTGTTTAATGCTAAAAACAAGAAATCGACAGCCGAAACACGAAACGCAGTTTATAGTATTCCATGCAATTCGTGCTCAGCTGTATACATAGGACAAACGTCAAAAAAAATCTCAACACGTGTACAGGAACATCGCAACGCCGTCAGAAGAAAGGACGCACTATCTTTGATATATGCACATACTAAATCGACAGGACACACATTCAATTGGGACAACGTGAAAGTAAAATTTAAGGCCAGTACAAAAAGCGCCAGAGAGTTGGCCGAGTCTTGGCTATCAGATGAAAATGCCATCAACAGACACTTGGACATAAACCCAGCATATGCCAACTTAAGAAGGACATATGCACTTTAATTTAATGATACACCCCCCCCCCCCCCTTTGATCATACGGACTTAGTCACCTCCACCCACCCCCCACTGAATGTGTTGCTATATATTGCCTTTGATTCTTGTAAGTCTAAGCATTATCCTCTGATGAAGACCCCTGACAGGGGTTGATAGCTCAGGAATAAAACTATTTTATGATACGTGATTCGTTTTTTCTCCCTTTGTGGATCTCCAACTGCATATATATATATATATATATATATATATATATATACACACACACCCACACCGAATGCCCTTCCTGAACAGCTTAACAGAGATGTTGTGCTGCAGGTCTGACAGGGTGAGTGGCAATAAGAGACATTTTTTAAAGTACAAAATAGGGCCTTGAAATCCCTACTGTGGACTACTTCAGAAATCTTCGGTTCATCATGCAGGGCATTTTTACGCCATCGAGTTGGTGAAAGGATGGTTCCTCAGTGTGTGACAGTAACTGTCAAACATGTAGGAAGAAGTGTGATGGTCTGGGGTTCCTTTGCTGGAGGCAGAGTTGGTGACTTGCACAGTGACTGGCATTCTGAGTCAAAAGAGCTACCACAGTTTGGCTGTTACATCAGCAAAAGGTGGTTACTTTGATGAATTATACATTTGAATAAAATTTCATGCACTTAATGATTCCTTGACTTATTTTTTTATTTGCCGTTGTTTATTTGTTCTATTACACTATAATGTTGTCCAAGTACTGCATCAAAGGGTGTAGTAACACAGTTTGTTCCAACTCCACTTTAAGACTGACAGAGGATTTTTAAGTAATTAATGGACGTTGGGACACCTGCGCAACTTGAAAGGCTAAATTTACTTTAATTGCTGCAGAACATCTATAGGTTGTAACCCTATTAGTTGTTCTCTGAAGAAGGCCCATTTGTAATATTCTGAAATTTCCTTTTCTTAAGTTTTAGTTAGCCTAAACTTTAAATTTAAACCTCTTGCAGTTTATTGCTTACCTTGTCACCATTTTAGGTTATTTACTGCATTTCACCTGATTAAATTTGAAGAAAAACTGGTAAAACCGAGGTGTTCTAAAACTTTAACTGGTATTATATGTTTAACTTTTATAATTTTTTCATGCAGTGGGCTTTTAGATAGTGTCAGACTAGACACTGATTAAATTTCTATATTTTGTACACGGGGGCTGTGAGCAGCATCATAGGTGTTATGATAAATATTTCTGTGATGTTATTTTATTGCTGCTTATGCTGAATAGTAGTCTTGTTGCTGTTGTCCCTGGGATTAGCTGGTGTTTGTAGGACTGACAGATATACCATATTGTTATTCTGTTTAATTGTTTTTTATGAAAGGTTTTAGCAGAGATTTCTACTTTTTTTGTTTTCTTTGTAAAAACTAGAGACCTAGATGCAATGTACAGCTCGCTTGGCTTTATGCTGGACACTTTGTACTCCAAATATTATAGTCTATTATTTAGCCTGAGATTTTGAAAAGTGTAGCGGAATAAGGATACAACTGGTAAATTCTTAGACAGATAGTTTGATTGCTCTAATAACTAAGCATTTGATTACTGTAATTTATAATTTTTCATTATGAATAATTTGATAGAAAGATTTAATTCAATTCAGTATACTGTTCAGTATAGTAACCTGATACAATGGTTAGTGCTCCTTAAACAGAGTCCCAAGGATCAGAGTTCCAGCTTTATTACTGTCTGTCTAGTTTTCACTTGTTATTTCAGGTTTATTGATAGTGTTTTTGGGATAGAATCTAGCTTTCTGCAACTTTGAATTTCAATAAACATGGTCAGAAAATGAATAGATAGTGGAATATGAATTATTTGACACAGTGATGGAATAGTTTAGCAGTGCTTACTGACATCTCAAGAATCCTAACTTGAGATCCTAATTCTGATATTCTCTGTGTGGTATTTGTCAATTATGCCTTTATTCACATCAGTTTTGTTTGGATACTCCAGTTTTCTTTCCATATTTCACAGTCTTGCATATTGGGTTAACTGGAAATGGTAAATTAGTCAAGCCATTGTAAATGTATAAGTGAACCAATTAATGGAGTAGTGCTCTGACCAAGGTTGTTTTTTGCCTTGTGTTATGTTCTAAAAGGATAAATTCTGTCTCTCCTGGATTGACTGGAAGCCAGAAAAGAGCCGTACTGCCTGGTTACTGGTGATTTCCTTTACATGGAAACACTATCAAGGATAACTACTTCAGCCTAATTCTTAATGCTAGTATAAATGAGCATAAATGGGTCCCAAAAATGTTCTTTTAACATTAGAATTACCAAAGCCTATGAAAAAACAAGTAATTCCGGCCCACCTTAAATCCCCTCGCACCTCTTCATCAGCGTCTTTTGTCTTGTAAATGTGTTTATCAACACAAGCAGCCTGCTATATCATCCCACCCACTGCCGCAGAAAGGGCAAGAGGTTCTCCCAGCTCAAGCCTTGATTATTTTAGAGTGAAGAGCTGGAGTTTTAGGGGGTAAATCAAATAAACACTTTCACAAAAGGTACAAGTATAATATGACAGCTTCCGTGGTACAGCGGTAAGAACTGCAGACTTGTAATTAAGAGGCCGCGAGTTTGATCCTGGGTGCCTCGTGAATTTACTGTTTTGAGAAGTGAGCTGCTCTTTATTGTTAATATTATACGATAAAAACATACTTTTGATTTGTGTCTGTAATAGCTGGTGTAAATTTATAGTACTTGTAAAGGTCAGTGTTTTTTTTTTCCACTTTTATTCTCTGTCACGATACAACCCCCCACCACCACCCCAGATCTGACACTTTTACTTTTTATTTGAAACTGGGAATAACTATAGATGTGAGTGGTGTTTTGAGACAATGGAACTGGACATTCTCTGATCTGAAGGGATGAAAGCTGACACACAAGTGCTGGTGTATCTGCCTTCTTGGTTTCTCATTGTCACTTGAATTTTTTATTCAGTTTTATTGAGTGTTCCTGCTCACGCTGAATTAGTATGCACCTTATGGTCCATGATGTCAAAGCCACACTGACACTAAACACAGAGACATAGGTATACAGTATATGATATTGGGAATAATTCATTTTATGACCTGTATAGTACATTTTGGAAAATATTGTGGCACTGATGCAACATTATTCATATTATTTATATTCATTTGCATACCTTCTTGCGGTTGTAATCAGTGACCATGTTCATTTATTTATTTATTTATTTCCCCTCCAAGCTTGCCCAATCTCCACATTTTGGTGTATGGTGGGGTTTCTTTTGTACTCCTGGACATGCAGAGGAAAGAATAGTACAGACAGGTCAGTTCCGCACTATATACAATCATCAAATTAAAATGTTAACAGCTTCCACACACCCAAGGACCGTCCTTCCTACATTTACGATATGTGTACTTGTTGCAATGTACACACTTCTCTCTATGCTGTGGTTCCTATTACATTGAAGGGGCACCTGACACTGACTGAGTTTGCTTTCCTGGGGGAAGCAGTGGTCCTGGAACAGAAGCTTGTCAATGTTGTATCCTCTTTTTTTCTTTTTCCATTGCCTTTTCTTGTAAGAAGCAATGACAAAGTTCCTCTGCAAGGAGAACAAAGAACACACTTCTTATCTCAGTGGCCCCCGTGCATGCCTTGCACAGTACATGTGCGTTGATCGCCTCCAGGTCAAGCATATTGTAGCACACAGCTACCGGCCACCTGCGTGTTCCTGTTCGCATTGAATAAGCTCATGCCTTCGGGTCCATGATGTCAAAGCAGCACAGGGCAAAAAAAGAAAGTGACAAATATAGAGTAGACCCCCGCGAAGTTGCGGTTCAGAGTTCGCGGCCTCAGTCATTCGCGCATTTTTCCTTAGAACCTTTCTAATAATTGTTAGTAGAAACCGCAAATATCTTCCGCAATTTTTATGGCTTTTTTCTTGGCAATACTGTACTGTAGAGAGAATGGGAAGCAACTGTAGAGGAAAACTCGGCTTGGGATGGTGAAAGTAGCCAATAGAATTTGAAACTGCAACTCCTAGCAGTCCCTGCAGTGGCTCTGATTGGTCTTCTGCTGAGGGTGCTGGGGCTATTGGGGTCAAAGGATGTCAGCGCTGCTTTTTAAAAGGGGTCTGGTTACCAAGAGCAAAAAAAAAAAAAGTTTTTGTAATTTGTGTTTCAAGTTCCTGTCTCTCTGCCTGCCTTCTGTTGGGTTACCTGTACTTATTTGTTTTGTCCTGGATCATTTTGTGGTTGGCGTCTGGATTGTCTGCCGTCTGCCTGTGTATGTGAGGACTGTATGTGGATTCATGGCCATCCTGTAAAAAAAAGGAGCACTCCTGAACCCGTTCTCCCGTCTTCACCATTTCAAGAACTAGTGGTAGGACTATTTTTACATTCCCATTCAATGTGCGGATCTCTGGACTATCTATTTTCATCATTACATTTCATCTCTTGCTGTTTTTCATGAACATTTTTCATGAGTTACTGTGTGTGTTTTGTTTGTGCTTTGTTATATTTAATGTGTAATCGCCGTAAGGGGAACAGGAGTGGTATCGTTGTTTTCATTTATTTCATTTGTTTTCATTACATTCTTCATTTGCTGTTTGATTACCGGTTTACTTTGTTTTTGTCTCTGTTTGTGAGTGCGTGCAGGTTGGGCCAAGGCTGGGTGCGTCCCTGGAATCTCCACCATAAAAATAAATAAATCCCCATCTTCTCGGTGGTGTGAATCTTAGCGGCACTGGACTGCTACAGCATTATTCATTTCTCCTCGCTGCTGATTGACTGTGATGCATCTCCAGCTGAGTGTTCTTGCGTTCTTGTGTTTTCCATTTTATTCCTCTTAACCCTTAAATTGCCACAACTGGCTATAGTTGTTTCCCAGTGCCATTTTTGTGAGCACGCAGGAGGTGATCAGTCAGTGCCGTACATTCATTGAGCAGCCAGCTCTAGAAGACACGGATGCTCCTCAAAAAACCCCTCTTAAAAAATGCTGATAGACTACTCTCACATTGCTCCCTTACTTGCTGGACTTACTTGCGGCTGCTCTGTCGCATGATATGCTTCTCGCGCGACGCTATGCATACTTAAAAGCCTGAACAGCACCTGAACTTTTTGGCTGATTGATTTGTTTCTCTCTCTTCCCCCAGACATCCTCTGCTTCTGTTGGGGTCCCGCTCCCATTGTGCTCCCCTATGATGTTTGTCTATTCTATAATCAAGAACTAACTGCACATTGAGCTCGTTTTACTTCTGAAAGACACATGTTTGTTTAAAGTGTTTGAATAAAGTTCCTGTCTCTACAATCTCCTGTGTTTCTGTGAAATTCTGTGACCCAAGTGTGACACCCTGCAGCACTGCAGCCTCACTGTCCCTGGGATTCAGCCGCTGCACTAGACTAGCCTGCAAGCATCAGTGCTTACCTCTGTGTGCTTGAGTGCAGCCAGTTCAAGCGCAGTTGGCTCAGTGATTTACTGAATTTCATCCATGGCATCAGTTGCACCTTGTACATATTGTTACAGTAGTCTCTCTATTATAAAAAGAAATCCTGTCCCCTGTCCTGATAGTCCACGATACGTGATCTTTCTCGAAAGATAATTTAAAGACCCGCGAGATGAAAGAGACCTGCCACGGTGCGTCTCACGGGAACATAAAATGAGAGTCTTGCAAGACACACCCTACTTACAAGCAATATAAAAAAAAACAAATCAGTAGTGTAAAGGCAGTCATGCATCACGCACAGTTCCAGGGCTCGCAGTGCATATAAAGTGTATAAGGTCAATAGGGTAGAAATGAAATGAATAGGGTAGAAATAAAACGTCGACGATTAAACGAAGAAGAAATAAAAGCGCAGAGAACAGAGACCCAAAAGCGATGGAGAGAAAAAAAATGCTAAAAAGAAAAACAATAATCTAGGTGCAAATTTAGAAAATAAGGAATGTGATGATCAGCCTGGAAGAAGTGAAATGGGAAAAAAAAAGCACGTCCAATCGGGTGCGGAGAAAAGAGACTCAAATGTGTTGGAGAGAAAAAAAGAGCAAAAAAGATTAATCGAGGTGCAAATTCAGAAAATAAGGAAAGTAATTATCAGCCCGGAACAAGTGGAATTGAAAAAAAGCACGTCCAATCCGGCTCAGAATTAAAAGACAATGAGTAAAAGAAAATGGAACTTCATAAAGACGTTTACAAACGTTGACGCTAAACACATGCAGAGCAGGTTAGAGACTATGAAACCAGGGAAATTAAAAAGGCTCAAAAAAAAAAAAAAAACCCGGCGCTATACACATGTGGACAAAGCTGCGACAGCAGCTACCTCAACCGAACGTGAGCAGCGTTATACATCCTGCAAGAAAGAATTCAACCACGCCCTTGGCCAGAAATAAAAGACAGGTATTGCTTTTACAACGTCACGCAAGACCAGGCAGTGAGCCATCATTTAAAACAAGTCAAAAGACCTCTATGCTAGCAGTTGTTGGATTGCTTTTGGCAGGCAAGCATCGTGTGCTCAGAGCTCTTAAAACAACGACATGCGACAGGCAGAAGAGGCAGCTAGCAAGCAGCAAAAAGACAGCAAATGATCCAAAGGCATATCGTTAGCGTATGTTCAGCCGCAACACCCTTCACAACACAAGCAGTACTATACGTCTGGGAAGAAAGAGATGTATCCTCGCGTGGGGCAGGAAATAAAGACACAAGTATTGTTTTTACAAAAGTTTTTAAAGTAAAAGTGAAAATAATGCATATGTAACAATTCACAAGAAAATAACAATCTCTTTAAATTGTAGGTTGCCTGCCTAAGGTAAAGTTATCCCTGATGAATGGGGATGTGGGAATGAGGGGTCCTTTCATTGGATTAGCGCTATTTCAGATGTGGAATGGCAAAATGGGGGAGGCAGCTTGATGGATGAGGTCTCCAGGACTTAAAACAAATCCAAAATCATATTATGTAATATCATCTAATGTGAAATTCTACTCCGTACTTCTAGAATTTTTATTATTATACTGTATTGAGGATTTATTCTGTTCTATGTATTGTACTGTACGGCTCAGAATTAAAAGACAATGAGTAAAATGACAAAGTAGAACTTCATAATGATGTTTACAAACGTTGGCACTAAACACATGCAGAGCAGGTTAGAGACTATGAAACCAGTGAAATTAGAAAGGCTCAAAAAAAAAAAAAAAAAAAAAACGGCTCTATACACACTTGGAGAAAGTTAAAGTATATGAAAGTAGGAAAATTAGAAAATATAAAAAAAAAGTAAAGATTGCAGTAGAGCAAACGAACTGCCTAATTTAACTATGCACCAGTCTAACTTTGGTTTTGCACAATAATTGCTACACTATTGCACCTTAACACTTAATTCTACTTTATTCACATAATTTTATGTATTTATTATGTTGTACTATACTGTTATCTTTCAATCTATGACTTTTTGTTAATTTAACTGATATTCTTCTAACTTTGCACAGTTTTTGATAAGTGGATCAGGATGCATTTCACTGCTTGTTGTCCTGTGTAACTACGCATGTGAGAAATAAAGAATCTTGAGAATTTCAAAAACGGAGTTTACCGTACATGCATTTATTGGTTACTTTGTTAGTGTATATATATTTATCTGTCTGCTTATTTAAAAAGCTACATTTACCCCAGGAGTCAAAAACATTCTGTCTAGCCCTTGTACAAAAACCTAGACAAAAGCTGAGGTATCACCTTGGTAACCCCATGTACTTTTGGAACTGTGAGAGGAAAATAGCACGACTTTACAGACAGGAGTCCAATGCAGAACTCTACTTACTTTTTTACTTTGTAAAAAAAAAAATTATTAACTGCTGATGATGTTGATCGTTTTGTCTGTGCTGAAATTCCAAACAGAGAAACCGATCCTGACCTCATTAAAACGATTCAGCATATTGGGACTCGTAAGATTACAAATATTGTTTTTACAGAAGTTCTGAAATAAAAGTGAAACTAATGAAATAGCAGCAATTCAAAGAAAAAAAATCTTAAAAGTGTGTATCCGGAAAACCAAACACGGGGGTTGGCGAGCGAAGCCCCCTAGTTTTTTAAATAGTTTTTACAGTTCAGTAGCAGTGTGTAAAATGATCAGTTTTGCAGTAATTGTGATGCTCTTTGCATGAAAAACAATACGTTTTCCATTAAAATTTCACTTTTTCTTTGTGAATTGTGACGTTTACTTAAAGTGCAGCAAAACAGTATTTGGCGTCCAGGGATGCATTAACCCCCAAGTATGTGGCAGTTTAAGGGTTAAAGCCCCAAGATGCCGCTGAAACGGCGTGCACCTTCTAAGGCTTCTGGTAATGAAAATGCGCTTGCATGAATTATAGTACATATAGCGGTTACATCAGTATTTTACATTCTAGCACTGCGGGAGACATAGCAGTACAGTATACAGGTTTACCTTTACATTCTTTTTTTAGGTAATGTATTAAGCTGAGTTTGAAATTAAATTAAAGTGTTTTGGGGACATATTTAGGGTTTAAACTATGAAAATAGGCATTTTTTTTAACCATATCCAAAATTTGCGTTTTTTCACAATTCGCGGCTGCTCAAGGAACGTAATCCCCGCAAATTTTGGGGGTGTACTGTATATGACATTTTGAAGAAATCATTTGATGTCCTGAATAGTACCAATCAAAAAATATCATCACACTGATGCAATATTATTGGAAAACTGACTGTCAGATTGGTGTAAATTTATGTTGACGCTTTTAGTTAGAGTCAGATTAGGATGGGGGGAGGGAGAGCATGAACGTGACTGAGAGAATAAAACTGAAAAAAAGGTAACTTTTACAAGTACCATAAATTTATATCCCTCCAGATCCGATAATTTCCAGTTACATTGTCTCAAAACACCACTCACATCTATAGTTATTCCCTGCTTCAAATAAAAACTAACAGCATCAGATCTCTTGGTGGGTCAGGTTGTTTCGTGATCTTGACTGAGAGAATAAAAGTGAAAAAAGAAAGCTAACTTTTACAAGTACTATAAATTTACACTGGCTGTTACAGACACAAATCAAATGTATGTTTTTATTGTATAATATTAAGGATAAGAGAAGCTCACTACTCAAAACAGTAAATTCACAAGGTACCCAGGATAGAACCTGCGGCCTTTTGATTACAAGTCAGCAGTTCTTACCGCTGCACCACGGAAGCTGTCATATTATATTTGTACCTTTTCTGAAAGTGTTTATTTGATTTACCCTCTAAAATTCCAGCACTTCACTCCAAGATAATCGAGGCTTGAGCTGGGAGAACTTCTTGCCCTTTCTGAGGCGGTTGGGGGGGATGATATAGCAGGCTGCTTTCTGCTTGTGTTGATCGACACATTTATAAGACAAAAGACGATGACGGAGAGGGTAAAGGGATTTAAGGTGGGCCAGAATTACACATTTTTTTGTACGCTTTGGTAATTCTAATGTTAATGTCTGTTTACTTTGTTGGAAATATTCGAGGTGCAGTAACCAATGACAATATAGTGTACAACCTTAGGGATGTGATTGAATAAAATATCCAGTAGGTATGTGAATGTCCAGACACTGGCTTTGATGGGTATAGGCTGGGTGACAAGAGGCTTCAGCAGGTGCAAATTCTATTTTAGTAAGTTATTTTGGATAAAGGTGTTCAGTAAGTAATGAAAAATAAAAACAGTTGTCTGGCCAATAATGTTATGAATGTATCTGTAATGTGCTTAATGAGAACAATATGGACGATAAAAACACCAAGGCAGTGATATAGACTTAATCAGTTACAAAACATTTGAGGAATTATTAAATATAACCATCCAGGGACACTCCAGATGTTTATTTCTTCCAGGGATGATACTGTTTGGAGCTTTCCTCTCCTCTGTTTTCAACTGGCCATAATTCATCAATTAATTAAAGTACAACTATCACTGGGTTCCATTTATGTTAATCAATTTCAAGCCATTTTGTTTCCTTTATGTTTTATCTGATCTTTTTTCATTTCAGTGAATTTATAAAGTCCTCAGAATTGTAAAAATGTTTTCCCACATTTTCTTATGTTGCAGTCTTATTCTAAAATCATTTAAATTAATTTTTTTCCTCATCATCCAACACTCGGTACCCCATAATGACAACATGAAAACAGGATTTAAGTAATATTTGCAAATTTATTAAAAATGAAGTGCTGAAATTTCATATTAACACAAGAATTCAGACTCTTTGCTGTGATACTTGAAATATGCCGCAGGTGCATCCATTTCTTTTCATCAACATTGAGCTGTTTCTTTACCTTGCTTGAAGTGCACCTGGAGTAAAGTCAATTGATTAAATATGATTAGGAAAGGCACATAGTCAGCAATGCAAATCAGAGCAAACACCAAGCCATGAGGTTGAACAAATTGCCTGTAGAAGTTTTAGACAAGATTGTGTCAAGGCACAAATCTGGAGAATGCTACAAAAAATTCTTCAGCTTTGAAGGATCCCAAGAGCACAGTGGCCTCCATAATTCTTAAATGGAATAAGTGTGGAACAACCACAACTCATCCTAGTGCTAGTTTCAGGCCAAACTGATCAATCGGGGGAGAAGAGGTGACCAAAAACTGATAGACAATCTTGCTGAGCTCCAGTGAACCTGTGTGGAGATGGGAGGAACTTCCTCAAGAACAACCAAGACTGTAACACTCCACTAATCTAGGCTTTATGGCAGAGAGCCCAGATGATGCATGAAAGCACACTTGAAGTTTGCAAAAAGGCACGTAAAGGACTCTCGTGCTGTGAGAAACAAGATTCTCTGGTCTGATGAAACCAAGATTGTGCTGTTTGGCCTCAAATTTAAGTGTCATGTCTGGAGGAATCCAGGCCACACTCGTCACCTGCGCAGTATCATTTTAACGATAAGGCATGGTTGTGGCAGCATAGAGCTGTGGGGTTGTTTTTCAGCAGCAGAGACTGGGAGACTTAGTCAGGGTTGAGGGAGAACTGAACAGAACAATATACTGATATCCTCTTTAATAAAATCCCTGTGTGCATCCAGGTGTCCGTGTGTGTGTGTCTTCTGGTGAAGTGCACATGCGCGGGGCATGGTGCGATGCGCGATATTACTGTCAGAGAAAGTTAGAGGCGTTTTATGGAAATACAAACCAGTATTACTGCGAGAGGAAATTAAAGGTACACAATACAGTGACTCATATTACAGCCACATAAAAGACAGTATTACTGTCAGAGGAGATTAAAGGCATATTACCGACGCGCACGCCTGTATTACATCCAGAGAAAATTAAAGGTATATTATGGACGTACAATCCAGCGGACATACAAAACAGTATTACTGTCACAGAAAATTAAAGACACACAATACATGGCGGCAGCCCACAAAGAACGGTCAGCTCAGCAAGTAAACATCAACAAAAGAAAGGCTGAAGGAAAGAAAAATACGACCAACAAAAAGAATGAGGTCGAAGTCCCTTGCCATTTAATACAGACTGTTCCTACTAATGTTTATGCACTACTGTTCTAGCGCCCGTTATTTTAACGGGCTAAATGACTAGTATTCTTAATAAAAACGTATTCCAGAGTGCTCTGGACCTCAGACTGGTTTGAAGGTTTGCCTTCCAACAATCACCCTAAGCACCAAGCAAAAACAACTCAGGAGTGGCATAGGGACAACTCTGTGATTGTTCTTGAGTGACCCAGAGCCAGGACTTGAACCCAGCTAAACATCTCTGGAAGACTTGCAAACAGCTGTCCACCAATGGTCTCCATCCATTCTGACAGAGCTTGAGAGGATATGCTGAGAAGAACGGCAGAAAATTCCCAAATACAGGGGTGTTAAGCTTCATATCCAAGAAGAATCTAGTCCATAATCTCTGCCAAAGGTACTTCAATTAAGTACTTAATAAAGGGTCTGTACATCAGATTCATAGCTTTTGAGGCTTGAACATGTTTATTACTTTAACACATATTATTAATAACATCTTGGTGATATGAATTATTATACGTTAGCTGGTTTAGCTACATTTTCCTACTTGATCAAGAGCAATATATTTTCCCAGTTTCTCCAGAAGGTTCTGTATGGATGAGTCAGAGTTACTAAAAAATCATGCTTTCTTTTATAAATACTGACATTTGTGCAGAAAGTTCTGTACACACATTTTGAGCCTCTTTTTGTGCATACGCAAGTTTTATAAATCTGACCTCAGGCCTTTTGACATGAAAAATGACTTGTACCTTGTTACTATCTGTAACATTTGTCTTAACTAATAGAATATCCATTTTTTAACCATATTTAAAGATGAGTAGTTATGACTTATTCAGGTTTTTATCATATTGCATAAATTGATTAAAGCACATTTCAAGAGATGTTATTTGGTTTGAATATGTGTGAGTACCATCTTCATAAAGCTGCAACTGAATATAATGCTTTTGTACTGTATCTCCCAGTGTTGTCTCAATGTGAAAATGATGATGGTTCCAGTACTCTGCTGTAATACTCATCATATTTAATCTCAGAATGAAATGTAATAGACATGGATGAGTGTGCCCTCGATAAACTAGAAAAGAATACTGTAATCTGAAATCTGTGGTAATGATTGATTCAGTCCCCTGGTTACACTCAGTAAAGCACCACTAATACGTTTGATTTGGAATTTAAAACAATTTAGACTTTTTGATAAGAGAAGTTATCAATCTGTGTTTTTCCTTTTGTATTATTGTGTGTGGCATTGGAACACACTAAGTTTGTTATGGATTGGCTTGCTCTAACGCTCGAAAGCTTGATAGACAAAGATTGATGCATACAATCTTGCCCCTAAGCTCTTATTATGAGTGATGCCTGCACAGCGTATCATTCTTGGGAACTCACTAGCTTTGGCTTGAGCCAACCAGACTGGTTTCTCCAGGTGTTCCCTAGAAATTGGAGGCTAACCAGGTTGGTTATTGCCACTGTAATTTGCCCTCCTCATCCGCTAAACCTGCGGGAGAGAAGTATCAGTCTACCCACACCAAGTGTTTTGACTCAGTCACCTAAATTTCTATACTTTTCTGTGAAGACAAAGAGTAGACTTTTACAGCAAAGAAGTATTGATTAAAATAGAATAATAACAGCAACAATATAAATGAAACAAATGACAATTGATAATATCAAAGTCTGGATGTAGAGTACTAATTTCACCCTTATTCAAAAATCAAACCACTTATTCTGTATATACGTATTACATATGAATATGTAGCTGAAGAATAGCATCAAATGAAATATTTGTACAAGGGTGAGATGAAGATGACAGAGAAACCTTGTTTTTCAAGCGGCTCATATTGACTTAGAATTCAGAATGATGCATTGATGGCATCTTTGATGTCCAGATGGATTGGAGAATCTCTGATAGACCAGAATCTCTCTCTCTCAACCTCAGAGAGGCTGTTCTTTGTGCCAGTGTCCCACTTGGGGTTTCAGACCTTGTGATATTACACACATGTAATTGGGTAACTAGTCTAATGGACAATTCTTTCCAAGGCTGTTTATCCATATGTCCACAGTTTCCCTGGAATAAATGCTCCCATCTGAGTTCTAGACTGAGTGATCATTCTATCCTAAGATTAAATGTGAGTTATATGTTGAGATAAAACCATCACACAGTGTAAACATATATTGTGATCAGATGAATAAGTATCCCAGATCTTTTTTGGAAGAAATGGATGCTGTATGCTTTGGACCAAAGACGAAAAGGTCAATAAGTCCAAAAGCCAGGGTCTATAATGGTATGGGTTCTGTCAGTGCCCTTGTCAAAGGTAATTATACTTCTTTTATGGCAGCATAAATGCAGAAGAGTACATTGAAATTTTAGAGCAACATATGCTGCCTTCAAGACAGCATATTTTTCAGTTTTCAACAAGACTGCAAAAACACATTCTGCACACATTACAAAACTGCAGAAGATGGTGGTACCGGTACTAGACTGGTTTGCCTACAGTCTTGACCTGTCCCCAATAGAGAATATATGGCGAATTTTGAAACAAAAATGAGACGACAACCCTGCACACCTTAAGATGTAAGAACGGGACAAAAAAACACTGTAAATGCTTCATCGTTTGGTATCCTCAATTCCAAAACATCTAAAGTGTTGTGAGAAGGAATGGAGACATTACAAAGTGGTGAATGCTTTACTGTCCCAACTTTTTTTGGAAAATGTTGCAGGCCTGAAATGTAGGAATGACTGTATATAACAAATTAAATTAAGTTGACCAGGCAAAACATGAAATATATTGGGTTCATACTATCTGCAATGAGATAAAAGTTGAAGTAATTTTAAGAATCCCTGTTTTTTTAATTGCATTTTCTGATTTGGGGTTGTACAATCAAAATCACACTCTCCCAGCTAAGAATCCCATCTTCTTTATTACCATTAATGAAATGGTCAAATCAATGTTAACTCTAATTTCATCATCATTCTCTTAATATGTCTTATGGTTTTTCATGCACAATGATTCCTCTGCGCTTTTAAGCAAAGAGATGGGGTAGAAAAAATGTGGTTTATACTGCAACAGAATTCCTGTAGTGATACTGGATCGTGCCCCAGATAATATAAAGCTTAAATGGATATACTCAGCAACTTAGATATGTCCGGTGCCTTTTAAATTTGCAGTTACTATAGTTAGTTTTTGCATTCTTTACCCATCTCTGGTGTAGTTGTTGACTTTAAAGTAAGAACAGCTGCTCTTACCTGCAGTGTTCTATGTCAGATCTTTAGCCCTGGAATAAGTACTGGCTGAAAAGACATTGCTCACTGGGTTGTGGTTTAACACACTTATAGTAAATAATTCATTGGCTAAAATTAGTGTCTCAGAGAGAGGATGTTCAGCTTTGTTCATAATGGTTAGCAATTTTATCTTTATTCCCTCCTTTATTACACAATCCAGCAGTGTAATAAAGGAGACTGCTTCCCATAATTGATCTTGCCTTCTTATGCTTGTTGATTTGATGGGCCTTTTTTGGGGAGATGCCAGTCCAGCACGCTACAGCATAGAAAGTTGCAGTGGCTGTCACAGAGTTATAGAATATATTAAGGATGTCTCTATCCAAATTAAAGGAACACAGTCCTCTGAGAGAGCAGGTTTGTTATATCCTGTCCTACTGTATATACAGTAGTATGCTTGTATTAGTAAAAAAGTCCAGCTTGTCACTTATGTGGATACCAAGTACCTTTAGCAATATACCACTTTCACACCCAGTGTCTAAATAGTGACTGGGCATATGGGCTCTTTAGTATGACGAAAGTCAACAAACCATTTCTTGGGTTTGCTGATGCTAAGTTGCAGACAATTCTGTATGCACCAATTAACAAAAATCTCCACTTGACTTCTATACTCTGTCTCATCCCCCTTGTCAGTAACCCTATTAGTGCATAATCATTAGAGAATCTATGGAAGTGATATGATCATGTGTTATATTTATTAGGGAAGCTCTGATCATCTGTTTTTTAAGGCAGATATCGATTAGCAATTTCATGATACTTGATTGTCTGATTCAGTTTTTTTTTTCCCTTTATCCCTTTAAAAAATATTTTACACTAAGCTCCTGCATAACGCATAGTACTCCAGATGCATAGAAGCTTTATGTTCTATATGTTTATATGTTACCTTTGGTTATTTGTATAAGTAAAATATAGACCACAGTTGTTATCTGTTTACAGTAATCCCTCACTATATCGCGCTTTGCCTTTCGCGGCTTCACTCTATCGCAGATTTTATATGTAAGCATATTTAAATATATATCGCGGATTTTTTGCTGGTTCGCGGATTTCTGCGGACAATGGGTCTTTTAATTTCTGGTACATGCTTCCTCAGTTGGTTTCCCTAGTTGATTTCATACAAGGGACGCTATTGGCAGATGGCTGAGAAGCTACCCAACTTACTTTTCTCTCTCTCTCTCTTGCACTGACTTTCTCTGATCCTGACGTAGGGGGATTGAGCAGGGGGGCTGTTTGCACACCTAGACGATAGGGACGCCAGTCTAAAAATGCTGAAAGATTATCTTCACGTTGCTACCTTCTGTGCAGCTGCTTCGTGAAGCGACATGCTGCACGGTGCTTCGCATACTTAAAAGCTCGAAGGGCACATATTGATTTTTGATTGTTTGTTTTTCTCTGTTTCTCTCTCTCTTTCTCTGCTCTTGACGGAGGGGGTGTGAGCCTGCCGCCTTCAACAGCTTTGTGCCGCGGTGCTTCGCATACTTAAAAGCCAAACAGCCCTATTGATTTGTTTGCTTTCCTCTCCCTTTCTGACAGTCTCTGCTCCTGACGCGCACTCCTTTGAAGAAGAAGATATGTTTGCATTCTTTTAATTGTGAGACAGAACTGTCATCTCTGTCTTGTCATGGAGCACAGTTTAAACTTTTGAAAAAGAGACAAATGTTTGTTTGCAGTGTTTGAATAACGTTCCTGTCTCTCTACAACCTCCTGTGTTTCTGCTCAAATCTGTGACCCAAGCATGACAATATAAAAATAACCATATAAACATATGGTTTCTACTTCGCGGATTTTCACCTTTCGCGGGGGGGTCTGGAACGCAACCCCCGCGATGGAGGAGGGATTACTGTATATTTTATTAACAAAATGAAATTCTGTAGGCTTATTTGTAGCAATCGCCCGATACGGGAATGCGATTCCTACATTTCACCACCCGAGAGGGAAGTGGACGATATTTGAAGGATAAAATAGCATTACCATATTCGGTCCTCAACCCCTCTTGTACACTATGCACGCCCTTAAATAACTGGCAAAAAAAAATTAAAATCGGAAGAAAGTGGGACTGATAAATATATTGAAAACTGCTGATTACATTTACTTGCCCGGTGCCTGAGTGCTCATTTGTGATCCCTCTTCCCCAGACGTCCTCCCCAGCAGCCAAATCCTAACCCCCGGTTTGACACAGACAATAAAGGAAAATAAAAAAACTGTTCTCAGAGAAAGCAGAAAGAAAGATTTAATGTAGTCCATATATACGGAGAATAAACCTGCAGTTCAGTTCCTACCGTGGGATGGCATGAGGAAACACAACAGTCCTCTGGCGAAAACGGCTTCTCCACTGGCTATCACGAAGAAACGCACTCACGAATCCGCCACACCGAACAGGAGCACCTGGAGAACACCAGACCCTGGCCTCTTCTCAGGGATACGTCACACTTTGGGTTGGCCATCCACAAACAGCAGACGTCCCTGGGTGAAGTCAGATCCTAATGATTCTTAAAGCGTAGATAGTCGCCTCCTTGTCTTCAGCCTTTTCCTTCCTTTTTTTCTCCTCCTTCTTCGATCCGCCATTCCCCTTAAAAAGAAAAGTTCCCCGCCGAAACATCTTTTCCCCGCTTGGTTGTTATGGTAACATGACGCCGGCAACTGGCAGCTGGAATGTTTACCGGTCGGGGTCCTCCCAGCACTGGATCGTCCTCACAAGTGCCTGAAGGGCTGTTTATAAACACCCTCCCAGCCACATTATAAAGTGACGTACAGTCCAGATGGCCAACCTGAATGACAAGTTATGTAGTTTTGCTACATATTGTTCAGTGAGCATAAACACACATTTTATTAGTTAAAGTGTATATCCATAAAACATATGGCATAAAAAAATATTTTTATAATTACAAGCTGTCATATTATTTCATATTATGTCATATTATTTCTTTTTTCTGTAATTCTGAAACAAGGCTTAATTAAAAAAGCAGTTTTCACCATTTCTTTATCAAAAAAACATTGAAGCACTTCAAGAAATTATAAAAGACCTTCAGCCAATGCTAAATAATGATGAAATGCTGAAAAATGTATTTTTAGAACCACCTCTCCTAGCATATAGACAACCACCAAACCTGCAGCAACTAATTGTCTGAAGCTACCTAAGTGAACCAACAGAATATGGTACATCTTTCTTCCTAAAGAAAAGATGTAAAACGTTTCCTTACATGCACTGCCGACAAGAACATTGCATAAAGGGATAATTTTCCTGCCGATCATCTAATGTGGTCTACCTTATTCTCTGTATGAAATGTCCTGACACTTCACTCTATGTGGGGGAAACTGGACAAACACTCTGCCAAAGAATGAACTTAAACAGGTTCCACATTAAGCATGGCAACACAGATGTTCCT
This sequence comes from Erpetoichthys calabaricus, assembly GCF_900747795.2. Taxonomy (NCBI): domain Eukaryota; kingdom Metazoa; phylum Chordata; class Cladistia; order Polypteriformes; family Polypteridae; genus Erpetoichthys; species Erpetoichthys calabaricus. The sequence continues at coordinate 166,490,067 of NC_041394.2, forward strand.
ATAGTAGCTCACTTCAACAGCCATGGACAACTGTGAGAAGGACTTTAAAGTCACAGTGCTCATGGGCAACTTCAGAACACAGCACGAATGAAAAGAATGGAAAGTTAAACTCATTCTAAAATTTAACACATTACAACATGGTTTAAATAGAGACAAGAGTTTTATGGCCAGATATGAGGATTGTTTGCATCTCTTGCTCATCACTGACCCAGACAATGTGACTACAGATCTACATTGTATTGAAAAACTCATCAGAAACTTCAAAAGATTTTGTTGGACAGTTATCTTATCAAAAGATTTTGACTATACATTGTTCTTCTCTCTTGCTAAATGAATCTTAGCCTAGAGAGGTGTATTAATTTTTTACATCTAAGATGTCTCACTTAAAGGTTTTCCAAATAAAAGGTGTCATTTTGCTTGACTTCTCACTTTGACAAAATAAGCAAAAATTATATATTCTCACACAATCAACAGATTAATTAATATTGGTAATTAAACCAATAGCACTTTGAGCTACTTTTTTGTATGAAAATGTGCTATACAAATAAATGTTGTTATTATTATTAAACACTGCTTGAATGTAAATATACAGGTTTTAATAATTTTTAATTATTAATTGCATTCCAGCTGTTAAAATATACATTTACTATATTTATAAAGTTGTGTTTCTTTTTTTTTCCAGTGTATCAGCTGGACATTCACAGTTCTTGTAATTATAAAATACAGTATGGTTTACGATTTTAATAATGTAGTACTTGTTTCTTATTAAAATGTATAGCCTACGGTATGAAACAAATAATAAACGCAGTACAAATCTTTAAAAAAAATACACAAATGTATCAAATGTTTATAAGTTGTTTAAGTTGCATGAGGTAGAGGCAGCTGAGTGGGTTAGGGTGAGGTTCCTTTGATAAGCGATCCCTTGTAGTTTTCAGTTGGCAACATGCCATGGTCCAGTGCACACTGTTCTTTCGCTGTCGAAGCGTTCTTCAAAAACAATGAATCAATCACTACACAATGCACTTCAGCATTCTTCCTAACGGTGATGTCCCAAATCGGGAAACAGTTCTTCAGTGGATAGCTAAATTTAGACAGACGGATACAACGTTGAACAGAAAATCTCCAGGCCGTCCCCGCACTGTACGAACACCTGAAAACATCCAAACTGTAAAGGCATCAATTTTGCAGTCTCTATGATGTTCGGCACGCAAACATGCATCTGCCTTAGGGATTTCCAACACGTCTTTGAGGAGAATTTTGCATGAGGACCTTAATTTCCATCCATACAAAATGATGGTAGTGTAGGAACTCACTGAGAGAGACTGGGAGAGCCATAGAGCATTATACGCGAACATTTTGCAAACCATTCATCGAGATGCCATCATCATGTGCAGCGACAAGGCACATTTCCCTTTGAATTGGTGCATAAATAAGCAAAACTTTTGCTATTGGGCCAAAACCAAACCTCATGAACCTCATCAGAGACCTCTGCACATGAGCATGTTGCAGTTTGGTGCGCCGTTGCAGAATTTGGCATTGTGGGCCCTTCTTTTTTTGAGGAGGGGGGATCAATGCTGTCACTTTAGAACGTTACATAGAAATGCTAGAGAACTTTTTGTGGCCCCAACTGACTCGCATCTTGCTCCATGAGATTTCTTCTTCTTTCTTCAAGTCAAAGGTATACACACAATGACCTCAAAACCTTGAAGCCCTTAAGGATACTATTCGCCACGAAATCACCGCTGTTCCCCCTGAAATGGCAGAATGAGTCATGTGAGCATTCAGAAATCGGCTCAAATAATGTACCGCCAATGATGGCCACCACCTTGAAGACGTCATTTTTTAAAACACAGTGAAAAAATCTATTTTGTATACCATTTCTTGTGTAGTAATGTAATTTATTTTGTCTTGTAGTGTTTTTATAGAATAAACGTTTGAAATGTGGAACTTCTTTTTGGCTCACCCTGTATTTTGCTGTAAAGCTAGTATGTCTGTTGTTTACTAAGCAGTAATTACAAATTCTTCATTTGTTCTTTTACCAATTAAAAATGTAAGCTGCTGCACTTAAAACAAGATCGCTGTCCAAACTGCAATGGTGTCCGTTTTAATTTAAAGGACAAAATAAAAAGGTCTGAATTTGTTAAAGTAGTTTTTCTTGTTGTTTGTCTAAAAGCACAGGACAACTTCTCCATTTTGTTGCTAAAAAAAAAAAAAAAAAAAGGAAAAGACACCTGCTAGCTCAAATGCTGTATTACCTGGTGTAAAGGAGCACTACAACTAAATTACTGTAAAGCTTGGAAAATCTGGGGCTGAAAAGATCAGGTTTTGTGATTAGCCAATTTACCAATCACTGATCAAGTCTTTTTTAGGGAAAATTAGCTAATTTTGATTGGTGGCTGATCAACTAGAGCATCTCTAACACAACGTATTTATAGTCCGAGTGTGAAGAGAAAAGGAGATGGGGCAGATCCAGTGATCCTCACATTAACATCGGAGACAGTCCTTGAAAATTATAAACTGAAGACTGCCAGAAAGATAGTCCATTGTCAGGGGCGCCACAGGTTTATCAAACTGTATAACTATAAGCTTACTGTTTAACAGAGTTGTCTGGATGGTATTGAAGGCACCCAAGAAATCAAAAGACATAATGCTTACTTACAGTGCGGCCAGCTTTGTCCAAATGGGATAAGACGTGCAGCCTCATGTGCAGTTAAAGAATATGTTTAGCTAAATGCATGAACTTTTAGCTCATTTTTAAAAGGTAAATATTTGTGTTGATTTTTTTTCTCCTTTTCAATTTAGACCAGCACAAGAAACAAAGTGCTTGTTATGGAGTACTGTCCTTATGGAAGCCTTTATACAGTGCTGGAAGAATCTTCAAATGCGTATGGCCTCCGGGAAGAAGAATTTCTGATTGTGCTTCGAGATGTTGGTTAGTAGGAACACAAATGTTACTGAGAATTTTGTAAACTGGTTGTTTTGCAAATAGAGAAAATATCAGAATTAAGTTATACTGTACAAATTGTGTAAAATATGAAAACAAATCATAAACAAAGTTTTGAGTATATTATTTAAACTTTATTGGTATTTGAAAAATTGCACTTTTATACTTGGTTCCAAAAGTTCACAGTATATAACTGAACTCTTTTACTGTGTAGTTTTCTTGTATTGTGCATTTTATTAACAACTAGTGGGCTTCGCCCCCTGCTCGCTTCACTCGCCAACCCCCGTGTTTGGTTTTCCACATACACACTTTTAAGATTTTTTTTTTCTTTGAATTGTTGCTATTTCACTAGTTTCACTTTTATTTCAGAACTTCTGTAAAAACAATATTTGTAATCTTGCGAGTCCCAATATGCTGAATCTTTTTAATGAGGTCAGGATCGGTTTCTCTGTTTGGAATTTCAGCACAGACAAAACGATCTACATCATCAGCAGTTAATATTTTTTTTTTTTTTTTACAAAGTAAAAAAGTAAGTAGAGTTCTGCATTGGACTCCTGTCTGTAAAGTCATGCTATTTTCCTCTCACAGTTCCAAAAGTACATGGGGTTACCAAGGTGATAACCCAGCTTTTGTCTAGGTTTTTGTACAAGGGCTAGACAGAACGTTTTTGACTCCTGGGGTAAATGTAGCTTTTTAAATAAGCAGACAGATAAATATATATACATGAACAAAGTAACCAATAAATGCATGTGCGGTAAACTCCGTTTTTTAAATTCTCAAGATTCTTTATTTGTCACATGCATAGTTATACAAGACAACATGCAGTGAAATGCATCCTGATCCGCTATCTCAAAAACTGTGCAAAGTTAGAAGAATATCAGTTTAACAAAACATCATAGATTGAAAGGTAACAGTATAGTAGAACATAATAAATAAGTACAATTATGTGAATAAAGTAGAATTAAGTGTTAAGGTTCAATAGTGTAGTAATTATTGTGCAAAACCAAAGTTAGACTGGTGCATAGTTAAATGAGGCAGTTTGTTTTGTTTGCGCTACTGCGATCTTTACTTTCTTTTTTTATATTTTCTAATTTTCCTACTTTCATATCCTTTAACTTTCTCCACATGTGTATAGTGCCGTTTTTTTTTTTTTTGTTTTTTTTTGAGCCTTTATAATTTCACTGGTTTCATAGTCTCTAATCTGCTCTGCATGTGTTTAGTATCAACGTTTGTAAACATCTTTATGAAGTTCTACTTTCTTTTACTCATTGTCTTTTAATTCTGAGCTGGATTGGACGTGCTTTTTTTCAATTCCACTTGTTCCGGGCTGATAATTACTTTCCTTATTTTCTGAATTTGCACCTTGATTATTCTTTTTTGCTCATTTTTCTGTCCAACGCATTCGAGTCTCTTTTCTCCGCGCTGCTTTCTTCTTCGCTTAGATGTCGACATTTAATTTATAACGTACCTTATACGCTCTATATGCGCTGAGAGCCCTGGATCTGTGTGTGCTCAAATCCTTCACAAGACTGAATGTTTTGCTGCCTAGTGTCCTATTTGATAGATTGTAAGTAGGGCGTATCTTTGGTCTCGCGGGTAGATTGTAAGTAGGGCGTGTCTTTGGTCTCGCGGGTCTTTAAAATGTCTTAGGAGAAGATCACATATTGTAGACTTGCTTTTTGCTTTCCAGGACAGGTTTTCTTTTTATAATAGATTGATATATTAATAAAGCACATACAAGAACATAAGACACTTAACACTAGAATTAGCAGAGCCTACGAAAAAACTCGTATATCCGGCCCACCTTAAATCGCTTCTTAAAACCTTTCTCACCTCTCCGCCAGCGTCTTTTGTCATCTAAATGTACTGATAAAGACAAGCTGCCAGCAGCCGGCTATTCCATCCCCCCAACGACTTAGAACGTAAACAGGCTTTTCCCAGCTCTTGCAGGTTTTAACAATGTGTTTACACAGATTACTGTAGAAATGCAACACATATGAAATCTTATTATTTCTACTCTAAAACTCCACTTCACTCCTAGATATTCAATCAAGGCAAGAGCTGGGAAAAGCCTGTTTACGTTCTAAGTCGTTGGGGGGATGGAATAGCCGGCTGCTGGCAGCTTGTCTTTATCAGTACATTTAGATGACAAAAGACGCTGGCGGAGAGGTGAGAAAGGTTTTAAGAAGCGATTTAAGGTGGGCCGGATATACGAGTTTTTTCGTAGGCTCTGGTAATTCTAGTGTTAAACTGACTAAACTGAGTAAACACCTTAAATAATCTTTGCTTCTACAAATTATTAAACTATGACTGCAATGGCTTTTACAAAGTAAAATAAATGGAATGATGCTGGTATTTAAGATTTCAGATAACGTCAAAATTATATTTAATGAATTTAGATACTTTTTAATGTTTAGATTAAGCAGGAGAAATTGGTTTAAAACTATTTTTCACTTGCAGTGCAGTTGTGATACATTTAAAAAAACACTAAGGATGGAACATTTGACACTGAGGCTTCAAAGCTTGTATCAGTTTAATAAAGCAGTGTATTGCAGCTTGAATCGAAGGTTTACAGCCACATGACAGATGACATCCAATACTTCAAATGTCACTGAAAAATTGTAAGCAGTATGACTGTTTCAAAGCTTTGCGCTATCCCACATGCAGTGAAAGGGAATGTGAAATTACTGCTCATGTATTGTATATAAAACATATCGAATCAAATTTGGAATCTCAGAAGTGTGTAACCTGTTATCCAACAATAAAATAAATACCATGCTATATTATTCTTCTATACTGGAACTTTCTTATGTGAGCCCATTTCCACAAGAACATTCTCTTAACTCTGTTATGGTTATGTTTCCTCCTAAGGCCAATTATTCCCGTAACACTGATAGTGTCAGCTTTAGTGAGGCATAGAAACATTGCAAGCCTGCCAGAGTTTTAAATTAATTTCAACTACTGTGACACTAACAAGCGGTCCTTTAAAGGACATTTAACTACATAAAAGAGCAAGAGTCCATTGGCACTCAGCACAGGTGATCACTGGTGTGGTGCTACAGTATTTATAATGGCAGCAAATTACACCTTTAATACTAAAGCTAACGTGATATTCATAAGATTCAAATGAACACTTTTGAATGAAGAGAAGACATGGTTTTACTTTTTTTGAACTGCAAGTCTATTCTAGTGCTGCTCAACCACTGGGTTCATTAAATAATCAACAACATGCTCAATCTCAGTAGTAGCAGCAGCCACTCCTTTAGGGAGAGATCAGATTTCTCAATGAAACCTGCATATTGAATCATAAGTCACAAAAGCATAAGAAACATAGACTCACGCAGACTGTGGAGATAACTTCTGTGATTTAGCGAAGATTCTCTGTGCATCTATGAACAAAATCATGTTACCTGTTCAGTGATGCAATGGCACACCTCTCTTCAAAATTAGTATCAGTGAACAACACTTTTGGTGTATTTTAGTTACACACTGAGCCAGTGAAACCTTCTCAGCCATAAAGTGGAATTCCATATAGTGGAATTTAATGAAAGCAAGCAAGAAAGCACTACATTACTAAGGCTGGTGGACTGATAAAGTTTAGATCAGAGCAGCAGTCAAATACAGTGGGGCAAAAAAGTATTTAGTCAGCCACCAATTGTGCAAGTTCTCCCACTTAAAAAGATGAGAGAGGCCTGTAATTTTCATCATAGGTATACCTCAACTATGAGAGACAAAATGAGAAAAAAAAATCCAGAAAATCACATTGTCTGATTTTTAAAGAATTTATTTGCAAATTATGGTGGAAAATAAGTATTTGGTCAATAACAAAAGTTCATCTCAATACTTTGTTACATACCCTTTGTTGGCAATGACAGAGGTCAAACGTTTTCTGTAAGTCTTCACAAGGTTTTCACACACTGTTGCTGGTATCTTGGCCCATTCCTCCATGCAGATCTCCTCTAGAGCAGTGGTGTTTTGGGGCTGTCGCTGGGCAACACAGACTTTCAACTCCCTCCAAAGATTTTCTATGGGGTTGAGATCTGGAGACTGGCTAGGCCACTCCAGGACCTTGAAATGCTTCTTACGAAGCCACTCCTTCGTTACCCGGGCGGTGTGTTTGGGATCATTGTCATGCTGAAAGACCCAGCCACGTTTCATCTTCAATGCCCTTGCTGATGGAAGGAGGTTTTCACTCAAAATCTGATGATACATGGCCCCATTCATTCTTTCCTTTACACGGATCAGTCGTCCTGGTCCCTTTGCAGAAAAACAGCCCCAAAGCATGATGTTTCCACCCCCATGCTTTACAGTAGGTATGGTGTTCTTTGGATGCAACTCAGCATTCTTTCTCCTCCAAACATGACGAGTAGAGTTTTTTCATCTGACCATATGACATTCTCCCAATCCTCTTCTGGATCATCCAAATGCTCTCTAGCAAACTTGAGACGGGCCTGCACATGTACTGGCTTAAGCAGGGGGACACGTCTGGCACTGCAGGATTTGAGTCCTGCACATACTTTTTTGCCCCACTGTATTTGGGGAAAAAGCCACCTTAATCTGACAACAGCATAGATAGTTATGGAACGTTTTAGAACATTACTTCAGCAATATATGGAAATAGTAGAAAAACTGAAAAGAGCCACTGTAGTTATTGCCATGAATATGTGTGGTATTGGAATCATATAAAATATAATTTTGCATATTTGCACATCATTGGAGAAGTGTTGAGTAAGGTCATGTTGAAATGATTATTAGTTCAGTCATTGTCAGAGCATAATGTTCTGGAACCATCAGATGGTTTTTAAACAGAACAAAAAATTTTCACAGGAATTTCATTATAGCTGTCACAGAATACATGCAGAGGGAAACGGCTGGACTTGACTTGTTCATTTCCTTTGTAAATCTGCCAGTGGTGTTTTTTAGAACACAGAAAAAATGTCCTGCCGTTAAATAAGCATAAACTGATATCATTCAAATGAAGATATGGGATGAATTAATTTGGTTCTAGATTCAGTACACATAAGCTCAATACATGTGTCATATTTTAGTTATACCAATGAACTAATGAACATTACCCAGTTTAAAAGGACATCTTTTATTTCCCCATAGACCTTAACATTCGTATTACTGAACTACAATGGGTCAGACAAATTGGTGCTGAGCCTTGCATAATCTAACCAACCTTCCTTTTTTGCATTGCTTTAATTGGTTGTCAGTTCAAGATCCATTTTAAGACTTCTTAATAAAACATTTTCTCCATTTTTGTTGACCGTAAAAGAAAATTCCCACTATCCCATGCTGAAAATCAAGTCTTGCAGGCCAAATGGGCAATGCTTTGTGCATTCAAAACAATTAGTTGTAGTTGAGGTTTTCTTTGAAGAGAAAAGTCTTCATACTATTGGTTAGTTGCTGGAATGTTTAATTTTCATGGCTCTGTACTCTGAAAGGAATAAATCCCTTATGAAGGTGTTGATTATTTTTTCCAAATTTATGCAGGGGAATGTTGTATTTATTAATAAATATGTTACCCTAAGTTCTTGTCTATAAGCCGGACTCATGTATTAGCCGGAGACCAAAAATCATACGAATTTTTAAAATAAAATCGTATCATAGATAAGCCGGACTCATGGATAAGCCGAACGTACTATAACCTATAACTAATAGAAGGGAGGGAGGTCAGTGGTCTCACTCGCACCCATTTAATTTCTTTAAGGGGGGAGAGAGTGTGAGATATTGCCGTCTCTCTCACTCCCCGTATGGCGCGGTTAGAGCGGCCGAAGCGCGTTCTTTCTGCTCTGGGCGTCGCCGAGTCAACACGAGCGCGTAGCGGTCATTTAAATTGTGATTTTATATGTAAGCATATTTAAATATATATCGCGGATTTCTGCGTCTTTTAATTTCTGGTACATGCTTCCTCAGTTGGTTTGCCCAGTTGATTTCATACAAGGGACGCTATTGGCAGATGGCTGAGAAGCTACCCGGCTTACTGTTCTCTCTCTCTTGCGCTGACTATCTGTGATCATAACGTATGGGGATTGAGCAGGGGGGCTGTTTGCACACCTAGACGATACGGACGCTCGTCTAAAAATGCTGAAAGATTATCTTCACGTTGCTATCTTTTGTAAAGCTGATTCCTGAAAAGACATGCTGCACAGTGCTTCGCATACTTAAAAGCTCGAAGGGCACGTATTGATTTTTGACTGAAAAACAAACTCTCCCTCTCTCTCTCTTTGTCTGCTCCTGACGGAGGGGGTGTGAGCTGCCGCCTTCAACAGCTTTGTGCCGCGGTGCTTCGCATACTTAAAAGCCAAACAGACATATTGATTTGTTTGCTTCACTCCTTTGAAGAGGAAGATATGTTTGCATTCTTTTAATTGTGAGACGGAACTGTCATCTCTGTCTTGTCATGGAGCACAGTTTAAACTTTTGAAAAAGAGACAAATGTTTGTTTGCAGTGTTTGAATAACGTTCCTGTCTCTCTACAACCTCCTGTGTTTCTGCGCAAATCTGTGACCCAAGCATGACAATATAAAAATAACCATATAAACATATGGTTTCTACTTCGCGGATATTCTTATTTCGCGGGTGGCTCTGGAACGCAACCCCCGCGATGGATGTATAAGCCGGACTTATGTATAAGCCGATATTCTATTTTTTCATTTTCACAACTTTTTTCCTTAGATAAGCCGCGGCTTATTGACAAGAACTTAGGGTAATACACAAAATTAATATATTTTTCATAGTATACATATATTTCTTTAAATCTATTTTGTTATTCATGCTTTAGAACTACAGGTAAAATTCCATTACAACGAATATGTTTACAACGAAATTTTCATTACAATGAAGTTTTTTTATGGTCCTGACAGTTTCCCCATATGACATGAGTCTATAGAAATCTCGTTACTACGAAATACATTCAGCAGATACTTTCATTACAACGAAGTACCCAAAATGAATCATCCATAGAGCAGTTAGTTCTGTGGTCACAGCTCAGTTGTGCACAACGATCCTCAAACAGAAACAGTGTCATTTTTTTTTCTTTATTCGAACTTTGCTCGTACTTTTTTTGCTGTTTTTGTTTTCGGTGGTTGTCAGTGATACCTTTTGCTTATTGCTCGTCAACACTTGAAAAACATCCAATGGAATTTAACTTATTGTCACCCTCCTATAAAAACAGCAGACATGAAAAACGTAAACAGTTTATATTAGAAAAAAGAAAAAAACTTACATTTTTGCAGCTCTCGTTTGTGGCAAAAAGAAAAAAGACGTTTCCAGTGAATTCGGAATTTTGTGTGGTTCAGTGATGCTTGTTCAAGAAACATTCCTATTAATGCGGCACTCATTCAAGAAAAGGTGAGGTTTCTAAAATCTCTTGGAACTTCCCTAAACTGGACAACATGCCGAAGAGCATCCTGAAGTGCAATCACTGTATCTGTGGAAGACTGTTTATCAGTTACCGGAGCAACAGCTGGCTCATAGCTCTGCTGTATCTCTCTGCCAAAGCAAACAGAAAAGATCTCGATAGGTGATGCAAGGAACATCGTAAATGCATGGCACAGAATTACTTGGCCACTAACCTGGCCACGACCCTGCCTGATTGCTGTGTCTGTGTATAGGAGAGTGTCAGATCATGCTACAATAAATAACTGTGCTGTTACTGTTTCAAGCTGAATAAAGTTGGTTTTGCTAAAGTACTGAGACTAAGCCTCATATAGCGCGACCCCGATCTTTTATGATTTTCTTCTGTGGCGCTTCACTGCACTGCTGTGAGCCTGCTGTTGCCCTGCCTCGACAACGGATAAACAATCTTACACATACGAGGCAACTGCGCTTCGGGACGCACTTCAGCATGTAGCCCCGTTTTTTTTGGGGGGGTGGGGGGGTGGGGATCTCAAAAGAGTTCAGAAACCAAACAATATGAAGAAGAAGAAAAGGACGATTCAGCTTCTGATTGATAACTGTGCTGCCCACAACATGCTTCTACATTTAGATAATGTTCACGTTGAATCCATTATCAGCCATTGGATTTGGGCATCATTCACACCCTGAAAGTGTATTATCGCAAAGAAATGCTGAGAAAAATTCTCATCAGCATAACTTGTAGACAGGAGAAGATTAAAATTAACGCAGAAGAAGCTATTGAAATAATTGCAAAAACCTGGATGCAAGTTAAAGAAAGCACTATAGTGACAAATACAGATTCTTATTACAACGAAATATTTTTTATGTCCCTGGCAGTTCATTGTAACGGAATTTTACCTGTATATAATGTTACACTTGTAGTTAAAATATTAATCTTTCTTTATTCTTAACCTAAAATGTTTATAATGTTCATGTTACATCCAAATTTGTTTTGTTGTTTTCTTATTTATTACAGTGGCAGGAATGAATCATTTACGTGAATATGGAATTGTCCATCGTGATATCAAACCAGGTAATATCATGCGGACTATTGGAGATGATGGACATTCTGTATACAAACTGACTGATTTTGGTGCAGCACGGGAATTGGAGGATGATGAACAATTTGTTTCACTTTATGGAACAGAAGAATATCTAGTAAGTTAAATGATAGGTGAACGTGAAATTAATATATGGATTAAAGTGTTCTTTAACAATGTGCAGAAGGAATGAATCTGGATATCACTGATATTTTTTAATGGCCGTATTCCCACATATGTTAAATTCTTTAAAGTACATTATATGCTAATCATTAAAGGAAATGTGTCATATTTTCATTTCTCTGATCTTTATTTCACTAGCATCCAGACATGTATGAACGTGCTGTTCTCAGGAAAGATCATCAGAAGAAATATGGTGCTACTGTTGACTTGTGGAGCATTGGAGTCACATTTTACCATGCTGCCACAGGCAGTTTGCCTTTTAGACCATATGAAGGACCACGTAGGAATAAGGAAGTAATGTAAGCCCCAAGATTTGTTTTTTAATTTTATACATAAATTATTCTAAATTTACTTTGCCCCTGTGCACTTTTCTTTCCATCTCTGTTTTATGGTTTTTGGATGTTACACTTTTCATATTTTTTTGACTTGGATGAAATAATCTTTATAGAAACAAGGGTTAAGCCCATTTTTAAAAATATCAAAGGAATGCTATCTCTCTATTATAAAAAACAATCCTGCAGAGAAACAGTAGGGCGTCGAGATGTGATCTTCATGTTAAGATCACGGAAGACACTTAAAAGACCCGCGAGACTAAAATGATTGGCCACAGAGTGTCTCGCGGGGACCTTAAACATGAGACTTTGTGCCAAGAGATTGACCCAGGACCGTCTCACGATGACGTAGAACATAAGATTCTTGCAAGACACGCCCTACTTACAACCAAATAAGAGCACGGGTAGCAACACATTCAGTCATGTTTTGGCTTTGAGCACACACAGATCCAGGGCTCTCAGCACATATAAAGCATATAAGGACAATAGGTTATAGATGAAACATAGACGACTAAGTGACGAAGAAAGCAGCGTGGAGAAAAGAGACTCAAAAGTGTTGGAGAGACAAAAAAGAAAAAGAATAATCTAGGTGCAAATTCAGAAAATAAGGAAAGTAATTATCAGCCCGGAACAAGTGGAATTGAAAAAAAAGCACGTCCAATCCGGACGTTGGCACTACAGTAATCCCTCCTCCATCCCTGGGGTTGCGTTCCAGAGCCACCCGCGAAATAAGAAAATCCGCGAAGTAGAAACCATATGTTTATATGGTTATTTTTATATTGTCATGCTTGGGTCACAGATTTACGCAGAAACACAGGAGGTTGTAGAGAGACAGGAACGTTATTCAAACACTGCAAACAAACATTTGTCTCTTTTTCAAAAGTTTAAACTGTGCTCCATGACAAGACAGAGATGACAGTTCTGTCTCACAATTAAAAGAATGCAAACATATCTTCCTCTTCAAAGGAGTGCGCGTCAGGAGCACAGGCTGTCAGAAACAGAGAGGAAAGCAAACAAATCAATAGGGCTGTTTGGCTTTTAAGTATGCGAAGCACCGCAGCACAAAGCTGTTGAAGGCGGCAGCTCACACCCCCTCCGTCAGGAGCAGGGTGAGAGAGAGAGAGAGAAACAGAGAAAAACAAAACAGTGAAAAATCAATACGTGCCCTTTGTGCTTTTAAGTATGTGAAGCACCGTGCAGCATGTCGCTTCACGAAGCAGCTGCACACAGAAGGTAGCAACCTGAAGATAATCTTTCAGCATTTTTAGATGAGCGTCCGTATCGTCTAGGTGTGCGAACAGCCCCCCTGCTCACATCCCCTACGTCAGGATCAGAGAAAGTCAGCGCAAGAGAGACAGAGAAAAGTAAGTTGGGTAGCTTCTCAGCCATCTGCCAATAGCGTCCCTTGTATGAAATCAACTGGGCAAACCAACTGAGGAAGCATGTACCAGAAATTAAAAGACCCATTGTCCTCAGAAATCCGCGAACCAGCAAAAAATCTGCGATATATATTTAAATATGCTTACATATAAAATCCGCGATAGAGTGAAGCCGCGAAAGGCGAAGCGCGATATAGCGAGGGATCACTGTATATACATGCAGAGCAGGGTAGAGATTATGAAAGCAATTGAATTCGAAAGGCTCAAAAAAAAAAATGTCGCAATACACATGTGGAGAAAGTTAAAGAATATGAAAGAAGGAAAATTAAAGTATAAAAAAAAGAAAATAAAGATCGTAGTAGCGCAAACAAACGGAAATTGTTACTCGAAAAAGGGAAAATAATCACCACGGACCAGGTGTCATTGAAACAAAAGCAGGATAAAGTGAGGTCAGAAATAAAAGACAGAGTTGAAAACAAAGTAAAACGTCATAAAGAGGTTAAAAAACAAGGAGGCCAAACACATGCAGAGCAGGTTAGAGATAATGAAAACTGGAATTCAAAAGCCTTAAAAAAAAACGTAGGCGCAAAACACATGCAGAGCAAGATACAGAATATGAAAGCAGAAAAAAACGACAGTGTCAAAACAAAGAAAGTAAACATCGCATTAGCGCAAAGAAAGAGAAATTATTACTCAGAGAAATAATGAAGAGGCGAATAGAGATCAAAAATATGGATTTAGGTGATATGTCAGAAGTATGTAAATATTGTAAGGCTTTGAAGTTGAAGTCAAGATAATTTCAAAAACGGAGTTTACCTCACATGCATTTATTGGTTACTTTGCAAAACAAAATTAACTGCTGATGATGTGGATTGTTTTATCTGTGCTGAAATTCCAAACAGAGAAACCTATCCTGAATTATGGTACAAAGTCATTAAACACATGTCTCACTGACCTCATTAAAAAGATTCAGCACATTGGGACTCAAGATTCCAAATATCGTTAAGTTCAGAAATAAAAGTGAAACTAATGAAATAGCAAGAATTCAAAGAAAAAAAATCTTCAAAGTGTGTATCCGGAAAAACAAAAATGGGGGTTGGCGAGTGAGGCGAGCAGGGCCTCCTAGTTTTTAATATATTACTATACCCAAAATAAACAATGCAAATAATTTACATCCTCATTTTATTTAACTGTTAAAGTATGTTATTTAATTACAGTTAAATTGTTTTGGTTTCCATTTTTGTATTTTCTAAGGCAATTTCAGTCTTAAGCATACTTTGATTATTGTTGCTCAGTGTTTCAGCTGATTAGGTTTGTTTTGCTCTGTCTTTATTGTAAAAATTGACAATGTCTAACAAGTGTTAACCCAGTTATAGGTTTGAAGTGAATTAGGTGTTAAAACATATCTTTAAGGAAAGTGATACTACCTACAGAAAGTTAATTCGTCACTTTATGATGATTTATGAATTTATGATTTTAATTTATAACTTGCTTTGATGTTACCTGTAATAAATGCTGCGTAATTATAAAATATTATGTCTGATATTACCATTTTCTTTCACTGCACTACCTGGTGACATAGTTGAGAAACATATTTCCACCTGTGTGACTAACATAATGTAAACAGTTTTTCTTTTGCTGAATGCAAATCACATTTTTGTAGGAAAAAAAAAACATGACTCAAACCTATGTAAAATTTGGACATTCATTTTTAGTAACCCTGTACATGCCATAGAGTTTGTGAATCATATGTAAGTATTAGAAATAGGCAATTGATTTAATAGTGTTACACAGATTTTTAAGAGATCATGTGAAGAGAAATACCTATTGGTTAAAATTCAGTGTACAAAATGTTTTCAGTGTACAAAATGTTTTCTTTTTCCATCATAATAGTACACCATAAGACTCCTCTAGCAACCTGTTTAGTTAAATGAATTTATAATAGTACTAGGGAGCTTCGCCCCCTGCCAGCGGCCGCCTCTCCAAAGCTCCCCTTAAACAGTGATACAATGGGAAACAAATACTTTAAAAAAAAAAAAAAAAACGTTGATACAGTGGGAAACAAATATATTTTTTAACTCCTATTTGCTCGAGCATCTGCTGTTGTGCTGCTGCTGCCCTCACGCGTGATTCTGCAATTCACTCACCTACCTTTCCCTCCCCCCACCGCCAGTGATAGGCGCCGGTGTGAGGAAAGGGGGCTGAGCGCACCCCAATTAGACGCGGCTTCTCCTTCGAATCCCCTCTTAAACGGTGATACATTGGGAAACAAGGTTTTTTCACCTCCTCTTTGCTTGAGAAGCTGTTGGCTTGCTGCTGCTGCGTGCCGTGTGATCTGCATCTCGTGCGGAGCTGCTATCGTTTAAAAGCCTGTACAGCATCTGAATATTCAATCTCTTTTCTCTGTTCCGTTATTTCCCCCGAATAATATTTTCAGTTGGTTGACGCTGCCGCTCCTCAGAAACCCCTCTTAAATGGTGATACATTGGGGAAACAAGTATCAGGTGTTTTTTTTTCCACCTCCTCTTTGCTCAAGAAGCTGTTGGCTTGCTGCTGCTGCGTGATTTGCATTTAAAAGCCTGTACAGCACCTGAATATTCAATCTGTTTTCGCTGTTCTGTTATTTCCCCAAGTAATATTTTCAGATTGTTTGCGCTAATGCAATCTTTACTCTCATTTTTGGAGACTTTCAAATTTTCTTACTTCCATTATCTCTAACCTGCTCAGCATGTGTATCACGGGACTTTCGTCTGAAGGTTGTAAATATGATGTGACTTGTCTGTCTCGCAGGAAGTAAAATTGTTTCTAACTCTCTGTCTCTCTTCAAAAGATCACGTCTCGTCCCCGGGAAAAATTCTTGTCTCGTTATTTTTTTATAATAGATAACAGCAGCCATATAGATGTAGATATTAGCCACTGCTTTAGCCAGCATGTAATTGTAAAAGCTGTACATAGACCCTTGCATTATATGAAAAAAGTTAAAATAAATAGAATTAAACTTCACTGTCTTCCTTGACTTGAAAAAATGAATCTATCATTGATTGAGTAACTGTAGATGTGTTAACATCATACTTTTTGTTGAATTATGTGGTTTGCTGGTACTGTGTCTGTCTGAATCTTTTTCAAAATGAGCAACTGCTATTGATCAGTGATGCTGAAGTTTTAACTGTTGTTAATTTTTGAGAGGCAATATTATTTGCCATGTGCTACCAGTGGAGTGTTTTCTCTGTCTGTTGTTTAAATGTATGTCATTTATTCAGCAAATTTTTAATAAGGAGTCTCTTACCCTTCTGTTTTTAACCAATATCAGCCATCAGTAGTTTTAAATCTCATTTAAATTATATTAAAGGAACTTTCCAACATTATGGGTCACAAACCTGGGGCATTTTGACTTCTAATAATGCTATAGCAACCTTCCTTCTTGTTCTTGTAATCATTACAGGTTAGACTTTTATGTTATGAACATAGGTTTCCTTGTCAATGTTAGGAAAGCAGAAACTCTACATGAAAACCACTTCATTTTGTTGCATATACTATATGTTTTATCTGATACATATCAGAGCCCACATTATTCCCAAGTGTTTCATTCTTCAGTGTTCATCTTTTGTTCAGATGTGTTATTTTTGACTTACAGTGCTTACACATGGATGTATGGCATTATAATACTTATCTCTTTTGTGGCTGACAGAATTTTACAAGCCTGCTTGGACTGTATGTGGCATGGCCATAGTGACATTACCTTGTCACACAAATGGCTGTAGCCACTAAAATACCACTATCACCAAATTAACAATGACTGTACAGTGCATTCAGAAAATGTGCAGACCACTTTTTTCACATTGTTATGTTACAGCCTTTTGCTAAAATCGTTTAAAAGTTATATTTTTCCCCACATCCAGCAAAGTTCATTATCCCAAATCTCTCTATTATAATAAAAAAATCCTGGGACAAGACAAGACTTTTTAGCATGGGACGAGACGTGACTTTTTCAGAGATTTACTTTCACGTTCCACGAGACAAGACTTTGTGCCAAGAGATTTAACCAAGCCTGGGGACGGAAATAAAAGACAAAGAGTAGATGACAAAGTAGAGGATCATAAAGAATTCAAAAACGTTGGCGCAATACACATGCGGAGCAGGTTAGAGATAATGAAAGTACTAAAATTCAAAAGTCTCAAAAAAATTATAGTAAAGATCGCATTAGCGCAAACAAGCGAAAATTATTACTCGGTGAAATAACGGAACAGCGAAAAGAGATTGAATATATTGTTCGGATTTAAACTTTAAGTCGGAGACTTATAGATTGTCTAATTCGTGTTGCCATCAGGGAAAAATAGTGTTTTTTCCCAGTGAAAAGGCGTAACCATGACAATTAAAAGAACTGTTGTTTGGTGAAAGTGAAATCCATATACGCAAGCTGCAGAGACAGAAGTGGATGGAGTGTAGCACAGGCTGGGGGGGTTGGTGAGTGAAGCCCCCTAGTTTAATAAAAATAAAAAGATGAAAAATAATTTTGGCCCAAGTATTCAGACGATTTGCTCAATACTTGGCAACAATTACAGCCTACTGTCTTCTTGGGTATGATGTGGCTAACTTTGCACACCTGGATTTGGGGATTTTGTGCCATTCTTCGGTGCAGATCCTCTCTTGCTCAGTCGGTAGACAGCTATTTTCAGGTCTTTCCAGAGATGTTCAAGTCTGCCCTCATGATGGGCCACTCAGGGACATCCACAGTGTTGTCCCTAAGCCACTGCTGTGTTGCCTTTGCTTTGTGCTTAGGGTGACTGTCCTGTTGGACGGTGAACCTTCAGCCCAGTCTGGGGTCCAGACCACTCTGGAGCAGATTTACTTAAGAATATCTCAGTACTTTGCTTTGTTCAGCTTCCCCACAATCCAGACTGGTTTCCCAGTGCCCAACCCTACAGCATTATGCTGCCATCACTATACTTCACTGCTGGAATGTTACTGCACAGGTAATGAGCGGTGCCTGTTTTAACCCAACAAGTTGCTTAGCATTAAGGCCAAGCAGTATAATTTTGGTTTCATCAGACCATCTCACAATCTTGTTTCTCACAGTCTGAGTCTTTTAGGTGCCTTTTTGTAAACTCCCAAGTAGTTTTACTGAGTATAAGTTGCCATCTGGTCACTGTGCCATAAAGCCCAGATCAGTGTAGTAAAGCTTGTCCTTCTGGAAGTTTCTCCAACCTTTACACATGTTCTCTGAGTTTAGTCGGAGTGACCATTGGCTTCTTGCTCTCCTTTCTCATCAAGGCCCTTTCTTCTTCCCTGATAAGTCAGTTTGGCCAGGCAGACAGCTCCAGGAAAAGCTGTTATTGTGCTCGAGTTCCTCCTTTTAAGAATTATAGAGACCAGTATGCTGGGAGCATTCAATGCTGCAGATTTGTATGTATTTTTTTTTGTAGTCTTCCCTTGCACCTCAACACAACTCTGCAGGCAGTTCCTTCATTCTCATGGCTTGGTTTTTGTTTTGGTACACATTTGTTTTGGGTCCAATGGGAGCAGGTAGAAATGAGGTCAGTAAGAGGGTGTGGGCTGGAGACAGAAGTGGAACCTGGTTGGCTTTAGGTGGGGGGAAGAAAAGACATTAGTACACTTTGTCAACCCCTGACCCATTGT
This sequence comes from Erpetoichthys calabaricus, assembly GCF_900747795.2. Taxonomy (NCBI): domain Eukaryota; kingdom Metazoa; phylum Chordata; class Cladistia; order Polypteriformes; family Polypteridae; genus Erpetoichthys; species Erpetoichthys calabaricus. Next base: position 166,508,986 of record NC_041394.2, read on the forward strand.
TCCATCTCTAGGTAAGCCCATTTACTGCCTCCTATGCGCATGTGTGTAACAATCTATATATATTTTATTTGTTATGGATTTAAAAAAATCGGTGATACTTACAAGTGAAAGGAATTATCATAATTACAAGATGCATTATGACAAAAATAAACAGAAAATAACTTTTGAAATAATGGAAGAACTTTTTTAGCGGATTAAATGTGGACAATATTCCACAAAGTAGCGAAGACACAACCAAGTCAGAGACCATCCAAAAACCACTTGTAAAAGAGGTTCTTTGTTTTAAGGCAAAACTAATTTTAGGATTGAAAAGGTGAGACAGCACAGTAATATTAAGGCTAATAACTAGTCAGCCTGCAATATCTAACAAATGCTGTTTTAGTGCTAAGTCATTTCATGAAATGTATAACTTGGGAATAAAAGTGTATACTAATACAGCATGTAACTCTTTTTTCAACTGACAGGGCTTGCAATAGTTGAGAAAATAACCTAAAAATATTAATCTGCTTGTTGATCACATCTGATGACTTGAATGTTCCAGTAATGCTTCTGCCACAAATCATTAAGTATTCAACCTTAGGAAATGGACATTAACCTTTGAGATCAGAGTGTTATACCCCATACTTGTCTTAGGCAGTCACATACAAGAATCATAAAAGAAATAAGATCGTCACCTTTAACCAATATGTACTCTGCTCTCCTAACAGGTACACCTGAGGTTGTTAAAATTCTCCTTAGTATTACCCCAAACACCGCAGAGTGGGAAGATGATTTTTCACGCCAAAAGCTCATCTTTACTAACATAAGGACCCTCTTAAAGGTCCAGGCGTGACAAATTTTAATGTAGCTCTATGTATAGATCACTGGCTGTGGCCAGCTAAAGGTATATGACACTATAAAGAACATATTATACCTCAGAATAACCCTGAAAGTCAAACTGATGATGTTTTTGACAGAAAAACTAATTGGTTTGGTCTAAATTTGGTGTAAAATATTAGTCCAGTATTTCAATTCATTTTTGATAAAATATTTTTGTGTACATATATTTTTTTATTTATATATTCTTAACAGGTACAAAATTATCACAGAAAAACCTCCTGGAACAATATGTGGTGTCCAGAAATCAGAAAATGGGAAAATAGAGTGGAATTCAGAAATGCCCGTTTCATGTAGTCTTTCCAAGTAAGTCGCATTAAAGATTAGTTGCAATTTATGTACTGTATGATTATATGTAATATGGTAGAAATTATCAAGTTAAAATTATTTGAAGATGTTAATGTACACTATACAATGAGTTTTATGTACTACTTAAAATGGTATAGTTGGTGTTATTAAACAAAAGCCTTTGGAGATTATGCATACAGTACACCCCCAAAATTTCCTGGGGTTACGTTCCTAGAGCGCCCATGAATTGTGAAAAACCGCAAATTTTGTATGTGGTTAAAAAAATACCTATTTTCATAGTTTAAACCCTAAATATGCCCCCAAAGCACTTTAATTTAATTTCAAACTCAGCTTAATTCAAGACCTAAAAATAAGAATGTTTCAACGGCATCTTGGGGCTTTAAGCCTTAAACTGCCACATACTTGGGGGTTAATGCATCCCTGGACGCCAAATACTTTTTTGCTGCACTTTAAGTAAACGTCACAATTAACAAAAAAAAACTTAAATTTTAATGGAACACTTTTTTTCATGCAAAGAGCATCACAATTACTGCAACACTGATCATTTTACACACTGCTAATGAACTGTAAAAACTATTTAAAAAACTACTGGAACAATATGTACAAAGTGCAACTAACGCCATGGATGTAAATCACTGTGCCAACTGCGCTTGAACTGTCTGCACGCAAGCACACAGAGGTAAGCGCTGACTCTGGCAGGCTAGTCATAGTGCAGCTCACGCTTGGGTCACAGAAACACAGGAGATTGTAGAGACAGGAACTTTATTTAAACACTTCAAACAAACATGTCTCTTTCAGAAGAGAAATGAGCTCAGTATGCAGTTAGTTATCGATTAAACCAGTGCTCTGCAACCGGTGTGCCACGGCACACTGGTGTGCCTTGAGCCGATACAGGTGTGACGCGGTCAAATAAGACAATTTTCTAACTAAATAATATTTCAACGGTCCTCCTTAGAAACACAATAACGAGAATACGTGCAATGAAATATTCGCGTAAATAGCCTTTTAAAGGTTTCATAATTTTATGTGTCATTTCTCTGAAATAATAAATCCCATCGCCTGTCGCCTACGACGTAGGCCCTACGTAGTCGCCAGACAACTCCGTAGTATGCTTTGCTAGGCAGAGCGCTCCGTGCCCTCACCTAGATTCAATTCAAGCCGACGTATTAGTCGTGCTACGTCGCATTCACTTGTCTTGCAACAGTAGTTATCATTCATTACTATTAGTTGTGTTGCTGAATTGTGTATGGTTAACGTTCTTCGTGTAATTCATATTTAGTTTTATACCCCTTTAAATATGGATAAATTTTTACGTGGAAAAGATTCGTCTTCACGTACAGATGATGAAGAACCCAGCACAAGTGTTGCAAAAAAAAAACAAAGAAGATTGTGAAAAGGAAGTACAACGAAGACTACATTCGATATGGATTCTCGTGGTGTGGTGACGAAACGGCTCCAAAGCCACAATGCATCGTTTGCGGCGATCAGCTATCAAACGAGGCAATGGCACCCAGTAAACTAAATCGCCATCTAAATTCAAACCATCCCAGTTACGCCAAAAAAGACAAACAACTCTTGTGTTAATTAAAAGTGATAAGCGGTCATGCTTAAAAGATCTTGACCAAGAACTTCGGGTTGCGCTGTCAAATATTGAGCCAAATATAAAACTTTTGTGTTCATTGAAACAAGCGCAGGTATCACATTAGTCAGTCATTATGTTATAATAATTATTAAGATTGCATAAAAGTAAATATAGTATAGTTTTTATGTATGTATACTTATAATAAATGTATACTTATAATAAAAAATGAAAATTTATTGTAAAATTTGTGTATTAAATTAATATCTATATATCAGTGGCGTAGCTGGAGATCATGTTGTCCGGGGCGGTGAAAAATTTGACGCCCCAAAGCTGAAAGAAATGTTTTTTTTGCGCCTCCTCAAGGAACAAAAAAAAAGGAAAGTACCGTAGTTTGGACGCCCCTAAATAGCTGGCGCTCGGAGCGGACCCCCCCCCCCCCCCCCCCCCCCCCCCCCCCCCCCAGCGAAGCCACTGGTATATATTTTAGCTTTTGACGTGCCGCGGAATTCTAGGAAGAACTTTGGTGTGTCGTAGGTGAGAAAAGGTTGCGGAGCACTGGATTAAACAATTGACAAACATCATAGGAGAGCACAACCCCCAACAGGAGCAGAGAATGTCTGGGGTAGGAGAGAGAAACAAAGCAATCACACAAAAAGAACAGGTGCTGTTCAGGCTTTTAAGTAAACGGAAAACACAAGAACACTCTGCTGGAGATGTATCACAGTCAGTCAGCAGCAAGGAGAAATGAATAACGCTGTAGCGGTCCGGTGCCGCTAAGATACACACTGTCGATGGTGATTTATTTATTTTTATGGTGGAGATTCCAGGGACACAACCAGCCTTGACCTGACCAGCGCACACTCACAAACAGAGACAAAAACAAAGCAAACCGGTAATCAAACAGCAAATAAAGAATGTAATGAAAACAAATGAAATAAGAAAACAACGATACCACCCCTGTTCCTCTAACGGCGATTACACATTAAATACAACAAAGCACAAACAAAACAAACACAGTAAATCATGAAAAATGTTCATGAAAAACAGCAATGTATGAAATTTTATAATGAAAATAGATAGTCCAGAAATCTGCACGTTGAATGGGAATGTAAAGATAATCGTACCGCTAGTTCCTGAAATGGTGAAGACGGGTTCAGGAGCGCTCCATTCTTTGCAGGATGGCCATGAATCCACTTACAGTCCTCATGTACACAGGCAGACGGCAGACAATCTAGACGCACGAAACGATCCAGGACAAAATGAATAAGTACAAGTAACCCAACAGAAGGCAGACAGTCAGGAACTTGAAACACAAATTACAAACACTTTTTTTTTTTTTTTTTTGCTTTTGGTCACCAGCCCCCTTTTTAAAAGCAGCGCTGACAACCTTTGACTTCAACAAACCCAGCACCCTCGACAGAAGACCAATCAGATCCACTGCAGGGACTGCTGAGAGTTGCAGTTTCAAATTCTATTGGTTACTTTCACCATTTCACCATCCCAAGCCGCTATTCTCTCTACAGTACAGTATTGCCACGAAAAAATCCATAAAAAATGCGTAGGATATTTGCAGCTTCCGCTAACAATTATTAGTTAGGTTCTAAGGAAAAATCCGCGAATGACTGTGGCCGCGAACTCTGAACCGTGACTTTGCAGGGTCTACTGTATACGTAAAAAATAATGAAAAGGGTACTATAGTGTTTATTAGAGGTGCTGTCAGCATTCTAGAGCATTTTAAAAAAAATTGATAATTTTGAAGAACAAATATAATACAGTGATTACAATATTCCATAAAAATAATTTAAATGTGTCTAGTAGTTATAAGTTAAATGAAAGACACAGTAGAGTTGTTAGTTCCTTCATTTACTGCTAATACTAACGCTCATCTTGCATATTTTAGGGGCTTGCAAATCCTGTTGACACCAATTTTAGCAAATATTTTGGAAGCAGATCAAGAAAAATGTTGGAGATTTGATCAGTTCTTTGCTGAAACAAACGATATTTTGCATAGAATGGTAATCCATGTCTTCTCCTTGCAACAAGCCAGTCTTCATCTTATCTATATTCACAAACATATCAAGTAAGTATAAAGTATAGGTAGCTTTATTGATTTTTACTTAACTAATACAAATGATATTAGTTGTGATTGTAACCATTATAATTAAAAATGTATACCATTTTCATGTTGAATTCATTTTCTTTCACTAACTTTTTTCTGCGGTGGGTAGTAGTGATAACAAGCTGAGAAGGAAAGCCCAGCTTTAATGTTTTAAGTTTAAGTTCTGTATTTTTCTAGTCAAAATTTTTTCTTCTCAATCATGGTATATATTAATTTGCCACATAATACTGTGTTCTAAAGTGTAACATCTATATATATAATTCACTAAGCCGGCGCCAGAGCAAGCAAGACACCCATGGAAGCACGCAGCACGGAGCCACGCCCACCAACTCTAAGACCATTGGATATGACAACAACTCGCAGAGCCATGCCCACCAACTCGGACGCGACGACACAGAAAAAACGGCGTCATTTATGTTCGTCTGTGCTAGAGTCCACATGCACCTCTGAGCCACGTTGACTGTTCGTAGAGGCATGTTTCTCGCGGATGTGAATCGCTATATGCAGCGTGTAAAACAGTTTGCGAGGGGTATCCTATGGGATCCTTAAAACAATCCTTTAAAACTGAGGTTAAAACACAATGAAGGAAGCAGTCTTTAAAAACCAATAAGCCCTGTGCCTCTATTTCATTAGCGTCTCACCTGCTTCACCGATGCAGGCCCTGCAGCAGTCGAGACGCTCTCTCAGCAGCTGACCTTCTCTGTGCCTGACTCCACTACTGTCAGTCGCCTGATTAAAAATGGCCTTTTCAAGGGGAGCTATGGACCCGCTATACCACAGGAACACATTGCCTTCGAGCCTGCTCTCGCTCACTCTAACATAACGGCTTTCTCTCTCTCCTCACTCGCTCGCACAGGGGAGAAACGCCCCCAGCACGACTACACCCGGAAACCGTTTTAGCCAAACTTCCATGCCCCTTGCTACGCTGTGAGCACGATGATTATTTATTTAAAAATGGCCTTTTGAAGGGGAGCTGTGGACCCACAGCAAGTCTTTGATACGATGCAACAAAATGATGAAAGAACGGGCGCATTTTTTTTTACCCAAGCTGTGTGTGTGGGTGGGTGGGTGTTAGTTAGTTAATTAGTTACTCGAAGGATTTCAAGATTTAATATGCACAAGCGTTAACACTGCAAAAGGAGCCCAAACCAGAAAAGATGGCTGGCAAAAAGTGGCCGACAAATTAAATGCGTGTGCATTGTTCTTACTGAAAGCAGCGTTACGGATTTTGCAAATGTTCATTTTTTTCCCTCTGCTTAAAAAACATTTAAAAACTGGCGTGATTATGCGGCATATACTATGCCGCGGGATGGTATGCAGCGTGTAAAACAATTTGTTTGTCGCGGATAATTTGCCTTTTACTATTACACGAAGACAATTTCCTGTTAATACTTCATTACATTGATATAGCGGTGTTCTCAGTATTCAAAGCGCTATCCACACAGGGAGGAACCGGGAAGCGAACCCACAATCTTCCACAGTCTCCTTACTGCAAAGCAGCAGCACTACTACAGCACCACAAGGCAGTTAAAGAATGCACCAGGCTCGATTTTGTTTTCACTTCTGTTTACAGCGATCGGGTCGTAGATAGCATTGTTGCAATGTTACTTTTCTTGGTGGCTTATTACATTATGGATGTTTCACATGTTCATTTTTTCCCCTGTGCTTAAAAGACATTAAAAAAGTGTTTCTCAACTGTGACTCCGAAAAACTTAGTACGCAAGCTATATTAAGCGTCCACAACGAAGACTCGCTACACCTTAATCTACAAGTACTGACACTTATCCCTACCGACGAAGTAACTTTCACCAGTGTGGCCTTCTTCGTCACAGACAATCCCGCTTTCAGTCACGGACAATTAATTATATGTTGCTCTCTCCAGAGGTCTATCTTTTCATTCACTCACAGTCATATCCTCAGACCCACGGCATTTGGACAACTGTGTCGTTCAGGAAGTGTTCACCCATCAATACATAATTATGCGGCGTATGCTACGCTGTGGGTTGGCTAGTTTTTTATAAATTTTAAAAATACTTCGTTCAAGCAGCTTACTGCAGAGTTCTATGGATCCCTGCGTCCATACATGATTAAAAGAAAATGCCTAAAAACTTACTAAATACATCCATTTAGATGGGTAAATGTTTTTGATTTAATAAATATGCCTTCCTCATTCATTAGGTGAAGGAAACTAGAAATAATAATTTTGTCACAGATTCTTGGTACTGTTTTTTGAGGTAAGCATACATTACTTGCTCAAATCTTTGTGATTTATTTTACATAGGCCATGAAGTGAGATTCCTGGTGAGTGGCAGCATAGTGGAAAGAGCATATACAGTTGTGCTTGAAAGTTTGTGAACCCTTTAGAATCTATATATATAATTCAGTAAGCCGGAAGACAAGTAGCCACCCATGGAAAGCACGCCGGAAGGGGCGTGGATTCACTAAACCGCCGACAAGTAAGACGCCAATGGCGCACACAGGAAGGAGCCACGCCCACCAACTCTTAGACCATTGGATACGATGAAAAAATCACAGAGCCACGCCCACCAACTCGGACGCGACACCTCAGAAAACATGCCGTCATTTCTGTTTGTCTGTGCGACTGTCCACTTGCAGCTCTGAGCCACGTTGACTTTTCATTAGTCAACCTCAGTGGAACCTTGGTTCACACAGAGGCAGCGCCAGAGAGAGACAGAGGCACACACAGGCAGCGCGAGAGAGAGCCGCGCACACACCGGCAGCGCCAGAGAGACAGAGGCAGCGTCAGAGAGACAGAGCTGCACACACACACAGGCAGCGCGAGAGAGAGAGCCGCGCACACACAGGCAGCGCCAGAGAGAGACAGAGGCACACATAGGCAGAGCGAGAGAGAGAGCCGCGCACACACACACAGAGGCAATGCCAGAGAGAGAGAGCCGCGCACACACACAGAGGCAGCGCCAGAGAGAGACAGAGGCACACACAGGCAGCGCGAGAGAGCCGTGCACACACACAGAGGCAGCGCCACAGAGAGACAGAGGCACACACAGGCAGCGCAAGAGAGAGAGCCGCGCACACACAGGCAGCGCGAGAGAGAGCCGCGCAATCCTTTAAAACTGAAGTTAAAACACAATGAAGGAAGCAGTCTTTAAAAACCAATAAGCCCTGTGCCTCTTTTTCATTAGCATCTCACCTGCTTCAGGCCCTGCAACAGTCGAGACGCTCTCTCTGCAGCTGACCTTATCTGTGCCTGACTCCACTACTCCAGTCGCCTGATTAAAAATGGCCTTTTGAAGGGGAGCTATGGACCCGCTATACCACAGGAACACATTGCCTTCGAGCCTGCTCTCGCACACTCTAACGTACCGGCTTTCTCTCTCTCTCCTCACTCACTCACACACTGCAGGGGAGAAATGTCCGCAGCACGAGTCTACCCGGAAACCGTTTCAGCCACACTTCCACGCCCCTCGCTATGCTGTGAGTGCGATGATTATTTATTTAAAAATGGGCTTTTGAAGGGGAGCTGTGGACCCGCTATACCACAGGATCACCTGTGACATTGCCTTCACATTGTTTTCCTTTTATTTATGATCCTGTTGAGCAGATCAGACACCCAGGCAAACAACACTGAATAATCAATAGCTGCAACCACTTTGCCCGCCCCAACTCCTCACCTGAGTCGGTTTTGTCTGTGTTCAGCAGTGTTTCCCAAACTCGGTCCTGGTGAAACCCTGTGGATGCAGGGTTTTGTTCCAACCAGATTCCTAATTGTTAATGCCGCTGAAACTCATCCGGGATAAGTTGCTTTTTCATTATATTTTTATTTTATTAATTTTCATTGTAATCATTCCATACAAACAGATCAATTTATAACCCAACAAATTTGAAGACTAATCAAACCCCACCCTTGAGAAAGAGAGCTTAGCTAAAGGAAAATTGCTTAAGGCTTTTTAATAAGGCAACATTAAACAAAAGAAAGGGAGAAGTAAATATCTATGTAAATAAGAGATGGAGAAGGGAGTTAAATGCGGTAATAGTTATTTCTCTTATTCTAAAATAATATTGATTAAATCCTGCCATGTTTTGAAAAAATTTTGTACAGATCCTCTAACTGAAAATTTGATTTTTTCCAATTTCAAATAATATAAAACATCGGTTTCCCACTTACTTATAAGAGGAGAATTAGGATTCTTCCAATTTAACAAAATAAGTCTGCGTGCCAAAAGTGTAGTGAATGCAATCACCGTTTGCTTGTCCTTCTCCAATTCAAGTCTATCTGGAAGAACACCGAACACAGCTGTTAATGGGTTAGGAGGGATTGTGATACCAAGGCTGTCTGAGAGGCACTTAAAAATTTTTGTCCAAAATGATGTTAGTTTGGTGCAGGCCCAGAACATGTGACCCAGTGAGGCAGGAGCTTGGTTGCAGCGTTCGCAGGTTGGATCCTGCCCTGGAAACATTTTGGACAGTTTTAAGTGAGACAGATGGGCTCGATATATAATTTTTAGTTGAATAATTCTATGCTTTGCGCATGTAGAACTTGAGTGTATTCTCTGCTTTGCTACCTTCCACTCCTTTTCTGATATATTGATTAAGAGATCTTCTTCCCAATGTCCTCTTGGATCTTTGAAAGGTAGGGACTCTAATAAGATTTTATATATTGCGGAAATAGAGTTTGTTTCCTCGAAATTGAGCAGTATTTTTTCCAGCATTGTGGAGGGTGCAAGGTGGGGGAAATCGGGCAATTTCTGTTTAACAAAATTTCTAATTTGAAGATAGTAAAAGAAATGTGTAGCTGGGAGGTTGAATTTTGAACGTAATTGTTCAAAAGATGTAAATATGTTGTCTATATAAAGATCTCTGAGCATTTTAATCCCAAAACTTTTCCAGGTATTAAAAACTGGATATACTTGCGAAGGTTGAAAGAGGTGGTTCTCTTGCAGAGGTGCCACTGATAAAAGATTTTCCATCTTAAAATGCTTTCTAATTTGGTTCCATATTCTGAGTGAGTAAAGCACAATTGGGTTATTAGTATATTTGCGATAACTTTCATTTATTGGTGAGCAGAGCAGGGAATATAAAGAAGTACTACAGGATTTTACTTCTATTGCGGACCAAGCCTGTGTATGTTCATTTATTTGTGTCCAGGTTTTTATGACTTGTATGTTTGCTGCCCAGTAATAAAACTGAAAATTAGGTAAAGCCATGCCACCTTCTGCCTGAGGTCTTTGTAGGGTCGCTCTTCGTATACGTGGGTGTTTAAGTTGGTTTTTCAAACGCAGACGTGTAGCACATTAGTCTAGCAGACTAGCTGGATGTAATAATCTGAAATGAATGCGCGCCCTCGCGCTGAGTGAAAACCAATGTATATTGAGTCTAAAGAACATGATCAGCAAGTCTTTGATAGGCTGCAACAAAATGATGAAAGAACGGGCGCATTGTTTTCACACAAGCTGGGTGGGTGGGTGTTAGTTAGTTAATTAGTTACTCGAAGGATTTCAAGATTTAATATGCACAACCGGTAACACTATAAAAGCAGCCCAAACCAGAAAAGACGGCTGGCAAAAAGTGGCCGACAAATTAAACGCATGTGCATTGTACTTACTGAAAGCAGCGTTACGGATTTTGCAAATGTTCATTTTTTTCCCTCTGCTTAAAAAACATTAAAAAAGCGGCGTGATTATGCAGCGTATACTACGCCGCAGGATAGTATGCACCATGTAAAACAGTTTGTTTGTCGCGGATAATTTGCCTTTACCTTTAAGACGAAGACAATTTCCTGTTAGATTTGCCTTTGCGATGACAATTAATAAGGCACAGGGCCAGACTTTCAAAAACATGGCTAGCGGGTCATACGCTCGCACTGATCATGTCCCTGCCCTTTGTACGCCCCCCCTCGGTACTACCATGGTCGGATGACTTGGTGGATTATATATAGAAAAGCAGCCAAAACCGCAAACAACAATGAAAAGTCTACGTGACTCACACATGCATATGGACTGTGCAAAGAGGAAAATGACTCGGGTGACGAGTTGGGGGTGGGCACATGAAATGTTACTTTTCTTGGTGATTTATTACATTTCCGATTTTTCAAATGTTAATTTTCTCCCTGTGCTTAAAAATCATTAAAAAAGCGGCCCGATTATGCGGCGTATGGTACGCCGCGGGTTGGCTAGTTTTCTATATTTCTGCATAAATATGACCTAAAACATCATCAGATTTTCATTCAAGTCCTAAAAGTAGATAAAGAGAAACCAGTTAAACAAACGAGACAAAAATATTATAATTGGTCATTTATTTATTAAGGAAAATGATTGAATATTACATTTTTGTGAGTGGCAAAAGTATGTGAACCTTTGCTTTCAGTATCTGGTGTAACCCCCCATTGCAGCAATAACTGCAACTAAACATTTCCGGTAACTGTTGATCAGTCCTGCACACCGGCTTGGAGGAATTTTAGCATGACCCACCTTCTCTTGGACAGATGTCCTGACATTTTCCTTTAGAATTCTCTGATATAATTCAGAATTCATTGTTCCATCAATGAAGGCAAGCCATCCTGGCCCAGATGCATCAAAACAGGCCTAAACCATGATACTACCACCACCATGTTTCACAGATGGGATAAGGTTCTTATGCTGGAATGCAGTGTTTTCCTTTCTCCAAACAAAACGCTTTTCATTTAAACCAAAAAGTTCTATTTTGGTCTCATCCGTCCACAAAACATTCTTCCAATAGCCTTCTGGTTTGTCCACATGATCTTTAGCAAACTGCAGACGAGCGACAATGTTTTTTTTGGAGAGCAGTGGCTTTCTCCTTGCAACCCTGCCATGCACACCATTGTTGTTCAGTAGTGTTCTGATGGTGGAGTCATGAACATGAACATTAGCCAATGTGAGAGATGCCTTCAGTTGCTTAGAAGTTACCCTGGGGTCCTTTTTGACCTTGCCGACTATTACACGCCTTGCTCTTGGAGTGATCTTTGTTGGTCGACTACTCCTGGGGAGTGTAACAATGGTCTTAAATTTCCTCCATTTGTACACAGTCTGTCTGACTGTGGATTGGTGGAGTCCAAACGCTTTAGAGATGGTTTTATAAACTTTTCCAGCCTGATGAGCATCAACAACTCTTTTTCTGAGGTCCTCAGAAATCTCCAGTGTTCGTGCCATGATACACTTCCACAAACATGTGTTGTGAAGAGCAGACTTTGATAGATCCCTGTTCTTTAAATAATACAGGGTGCCCACTCACACCTGATTGTCATCCCATTGATTGAAAACACCTGACTCTAATTTCACCTTCAAACTAACTGCTAATCCTAGAGGTTCAAATACTTTTGTCACTCACAAATATGTAATATTTGATCATTTTCCTCAATAAATAAATGACCAAATATAATATTTTTGTCTCATTTGTTTAACTGGTTTCTCTTTATCTACTTTTAGGACTTGAATGAAAATCTGATGATGTTTTAGGTCATATTTATGCAGAAATATAGAAAATTCTAAAGGGTTCACAAACTTTCAAGCACAACTGTAGGTGTTTCATTTGTGTTTTGTACACATAACAGTACAACTGAACTGATTACACTTTATTATAATTTTAATAAAAGCCAGACTGTATGAAAGAACACTGAAATGCCACAAATCTATTATCTTTTTTTTTTGGCATGATGAATCTCTATTGCTGGTGTTGTAGTTATAAAAGAACTGAGCACAATGTACAGTATTTGAGTAAATTTATTGACAGTGATGTAAATCAGTCTGTAAATGATGTGCAGACTCTATGTAGAACCTGACACTGTGAGGCAGGAATGACAAACCACCCTGCCTATGTTAAAACATCTGTAGTGAACTTACTTAACTTCAAACTGATTAAACATATGTGAAATGGTATTACCATACTGGCCCTATTGCACGTGTGTGTGTGTGTATATATGTATGATCGTTATGCAATGGAATCAGAATCAGAATGTCTTTATTGTCATTGTAACAAATACAACGAAATTAGGTGCAGTCCCTGCGGTGTCAAAATATAAATAAATATAATTACAAAAGGATAAGAAAGGATAAGAAGAAATAAGGTAGAACACAAACATTCAACTTTAAGACCTTAATTGCACATGAAACACTATTGCACAAGATGTCATTTATTACATTAGGTGATTAGGAGGCATTCAGTGCCCTAATTGCAACAGGGTTGAAATTGTTATTCAGTCTATTAGTCTTTGTTTTGATGCTCCTATATCTTTTGCCTGATGGCAACAGTTGGAACATGTCATGAGCTGGGTGTGAGGAGTCTTTTAAGATGTTTTCCGCTTTACTGAGGCAGCGAGAGCTGTGCAGTTCATCCAGAGAGGGTAAAGAACAGCCGATGATCTGCTGGGCAGTCTTTACAATGAAGTGTTTTCCTCTGCACTGTTGTGCAGCTGGAAAACCACACGCAGAGGCAGTAGCACAGGATACTCTCAATAGAGCAGCGATATAAGGACAACAGCAGTTTTTGGGGGATGTTATTTTTCCTGAGGACTCTCAGGAAATAGTCTCTGCTGAGCTGTTTTCACATCCCAGGACAGGTCTTCCATGATGTGGACTCCCAGGAAGCGGAAGTCTGACATCCTTTCCACACAGTCCCCTCTGATGTACTATAGAGTGGTTTGATGTCCGTTTTCTTTTTCCTGAAGTCCACAACGAGCTTCTTGGTCTTAATTGTGTTCAGGAGCAGTTTGTTGTCAGTGCACCATGCTGTCAGCCGCTCCACTTCGTCCCTGTAGGCAGACCCATCCTCCCCAGAGATGAGCCCCCACCACAGTGGTGTCGTCTGCAAATTTGACAATGGTATTGCTGTGGTGGGCGGGGGCGCAGTCAGATATGTACAGTATGAAGAGCAGGGGGCTCAGCACACAGCCTGAGGAGAGCCGGTGCTGATGCTGATGCTGATGGCCGAGGAGATGTGAGGGCCCACCCTTACCTTTTGTGTGCAGTCTGTCAGGAAGTCTTTAATCCATATACAGGTGGAATACGGGAGTCCCAGGGCTAGCAGCTTGCACACCGATCTGTGAGGGAGGATGGTGTTAAAAGCAGAGCTGAAATCAATAAAGAGGAGACGTGCGTAGCTCCCCTGGTGCTCCAGATGGGACAGGGTAGCATGGAGAGCAGCAGCAACAGCATCCTCAGTAGACCTGTAGAGCCCTGTAAGCAAATTGGTGTGCGTCAAAGGTGGAAGGGATGAAGGAAATGATATGACTCCGGACCATTCTCTCAAAACACTTCATCAACACCGGGGTGAGCGCTACTGGCCGATAGGCATTCAGGCAGGTTATGGGTGATTTTTTTGGTAAAGAGAGTAAAATGGAGGATTTCTGACAGGGAGGAACTGAGGCCTGGGACAGTGACAGGTTAAAAATCTTTGTAAAGACCCTAGCCAGCTGCTCTGCACAGCTCCTCAACACATGTCCAGGGACACTGTTGGGACCTGCTGCCTTCCTAGGATTGACAGCCTGGAGCGAGTGTCTCATCTTGTGTTCCTCCACCCTATGGGGGGTGATATTGTTGTGAGCTGCTGCTGTGTGTGTAACAGCTGCCTCTGGTAGTTCCAACTCAAAGCGAGCAAAGAAGTGGTTCAGCTCCTCTGCCATTGAGGCGTCACCTTCAGCAGCTCCATGACTGGTCCTGTAGTTGGTGAAGAGCTGGACTCACTGCCAAGCCTGCCTGCTGTTATTACTGTCCAAGTGCTCCTCAATTCTTCTTCTGTAGTCCCTCTTAGCCTTTCTGATGCCTCTCTTCAGGTTGGACTGTGTCATGCTGTAGAGAGCCTTGTCACTGCACCTAAAGGCAGTGTTTGTTTCCTTTAGCAGCCACTGAACCTCTCTTGTCATCCAGGGCTTCTGGTTTGGATAGACACGGATACGTTTCTCCACTGTGACAGTGTCAATGCTGGTTTTGATGTAACACAATACACTGTGTAGAGTTCCAGGTCTGGATTTTCAAAAATGTCCCAGATAGTCCTTTTGAAGCAGTCCTGCAGCTGCAGAGAGGCATCATCAGGCCAGGTTGTGATGTATCTTGTGGTGGTAAGAGCAGATTTGCGGAGAAGGGTGTATGAAGGAACCATCAGCAGTGACACGTGGTCAGACTGGGCCAGGTGTGGAAGCTGTTTAGCTCTGTAGCCCAGCTTGATGTTTGAGTAGACCTTGTCTAGTGTGTTGGCACATTTTACTTGCTGGTGGAGTTTGGGGAGCACTGCTTTTAAATCCACGTGATTAAAGTCCCCTGCGATAATGGACACTGCATCAGGGCAACGGCTCTGTTGGCTGCTAATGCTGCTGTATAAATGTCTCAGAGCCAAGTTAGCATTAGCAGCTGGTGGTATGTAAACAACAGTGATCATTACCACATTGAACTCCCACAGTAAAAAGATAGGTCTACATTTCACAGTCATGTACTCCAAGTCAAGGGAGCAATGGCTATCCACTATCACTGCGTCTGGCACCAGTTATTATTGATGTACACACACACACACCCTCCTCTGCTCCTACCGGATTCTCTAGTCCTGTTGTAGTGCCGGGATGTATAGCCTGTTAACTCAATAGCCGAGTCTGGTATGCATGAATGAAGCTAGGTTTCCGTGAACACAAACAAGCAGCTGTCCTTTATCATGTGGTCTGATGCAACCTGAAGCCTCAGTTCATCCATCTTTTTGACAATAGATCTGCCGTTAGCGAGGAAAAGGCTTGGAAGCGGCAGTTTGTGAGGCTGTCTCCGTAGTCTAGCTAGCACACTGGCCCTGTGGCCTCGCTTCTGCTTCCTCTCTCTGTGCCGCCTTTGTCGTCAGCCTCCGGGGATGGTAATCCACAGGGAGCCAGGTGTCCTGGCTGTATCCACCGGAACGCAGTGCGAATAAATTCCGCCGTAACACTCCCCTCACAGCAGACTCCGATCTTAAGAAGATTGTCTCGGTTGTAGTATATGTTCGCCCAACAGGATGTAGAACGAACTAAAATCAACACACACAAAACAAAACTCAGAAGGGAAGAGCACCGAGCCTCTGCAACCTATAGTTAGGTCCATAAATATTTGGACAGAGACAACGTTTTTCTAATTTTGGTTCTGTACATTACCACAATGAATTTTAAATGAAACAACTCAAATGCAGTTGAAGTGCAGACTTTCAGCTTTAATTCAGTGGGGTGAACAAAACGATTGCATAAAAATGTGAGGCAACTAAAGCATTTTTTTAACATAATCCCTTCATTTCAGGGGCTCAAAAGTAATTGGACAAATTAAATAACTGGAAATAAAATGTTCATTTCTAATACTTGGTTGAAAACCCTTTGCTGGCAATGACAGCCTGAAGTCTTGAACTCATGGACATCACCAGATGCTGGGTTTCCTCCTTTTTAATGCTCTGCCAGGCCTTTACTGCAGCGGCTTACAGTTGCTGTTTGTTTGTGGGCCTTTCTGTCCAAAGTTTAGTCTTCAACAAGTGAAATGCATGCTCGATTGGGTTAAGATCAGGTGACTGACTTGGCCATTCAAGAATTTTCCACTTCTTTGCTTTAATAAACTCCTGGGTTGCTTTAGCTGTATGTTTTGGGTCATTGGGCGGCATTTCATGATACAGATGAACAATCAGTTTGACTGCATTTAGCTGGATTTGAGCAGACAGTATGTCTCTGAACACCTCAGAATTCATTCGGCTGCTTCTGTCCTGTGTCACATCATCAATAAACACTAGTGTCCCAGTGCCACTGGCAGACATGCACGCCCAAGCCATCACACTGCCTCCACCGTGTTTTACAGATGATGTGGTATGCTTTGGATAATGAGCTGTTCCACGCCTTCTTCATACTTTTTTCTTGCCATCATTCTGGTAGTGGTTGATCTTGGTTTCATCTGTCCAAAGAATGTTTTTCCAGAACTGTGCTGGCTTTTTTAGATGTTCTTTAGCAAAGTCTAATCTAGCCTTTCTATTCTTGAGGCTTATGAGTGGCTTGCACCTTGCAGTGCACCCTCTGTATTTACTTTCATGCAGTCTTCTCTTTATGGTAGACTTGGATATTGATACGCCTACCCCCTGGAGAGTGTTTTTCACTTGGTTGGCTGTTGTGAAGGGGTTTCTCTTCACCATGGAAATGATTCTGCGATCATCCACCACTGTTGTCTTCTGTGGACGTCCAGGTCTTTTTGCATTGCTGAGTTCACCAGTGCTTGCTTTCTTTTCTCAGGATGTACCAAACTGTAGATTTTGCCACTCGTAATATTGTAGCAATTTTTTGGGTGGATTTTTTCTGTTTTCGCAGCATAAGGATGGCTTCTTTCACCCATATGGAGAGCTCCTTTGACCGTATGTTGTCTGTTCATAGCAAAATCTTCCACATGCAAGCACCACACCTCAGATGAACTCCAGGCCTTTTATCTGCTTAATTGATAATGACATAACAACGGACTTACCCACACCTGCCCATGAAATAGCCTTTGAGTCAATTGTCCAATTACTTTTGAGCCCCTGAAATGAAGGGATTGTGTTAAAAAAATGCTTTGGTTGCCTCACATTTTTATGCAATCGTTTTGTTCACCCCACTGAATTAAAGCTGAAAGTCTGCACTTCAGCTGCATCTGAGTTGTTTCATTTAAAATTAATTGTGGTAATGTACAGAAACAAAATTAGAAAAAGTTGTCTCTGTCCAAATATTTATGGACCTAGCTGTATGTGCGCCGCCATGTCTAAGCAAAATGTCAATGGACTGGTGTCGTTTCCAGGGATTGTTCCTTCCTTGAACTTGATGCTTGCTGGGATGGAGTGCTGGCTCTGAGGCTAAGGATCTGAAGAAATCCTACTCTGCTAGGTCATTTAGAAAGACCCTCAACCTGCAATTACTCCAGTGGCACTGTACAATGGCTGACCCTGTGCTCTGACCCCAAGGGGTATGTGAAAGTAGCAAATTCCTAATACAAGAAATTATATAAGGTGAAATAAAGATTAAAAAAAATAATCTCTCTGTAATGGAGTGGTGCAGGGATTGTTCCTGCCTTGCACCTGATGCTTGCTGGGATAGGCTCCACCTGAAATGTGACCCTGCCCTGGGTAAATGGGTTAGGAAGCTGCATGGATGCATTCAGGGCTTGAAATGGGGCTGCTGTACTTGCTTTCTCCAATTGAAGGGCTGGATGTATTCCTGTAATGTCTGATCAGTTCTTTCGCATTGCCTGCTAATATAAGTTAACCAAAAGACCATCAAAGCTATACAAAACCAACTGCAATACTACAAAGATACGAATTAAAGAACAGCAAGGTTATTTCTCAAAAATGATTACATTTACCCAACCTCCATTTCACAAAGAATGTATTTATAAAATGTTAACATTATTATATGAGCATTACGACTTCAAACATTATAAACTGAGCACAACGGCTTCCAACATTTTAAAGAATTTTTAAATAGTAAGAAGAAGGTAAATGACCATGAATAACATCTTATAAGTAACAAAATCTCGAGGATAACCGAAAATGTCTTAAGAATCCAAGTAAGATGTTATTCATGGTCATTTACCTGCCCTTGTTTTTGTCTAGAGCTGAGAAAGCAAGGGTACCACAGAATAAGAGAAATGACGAAGTTGCTGAAGACATGAAGCACACAACTAGTCTTATTTTAAAATGGCTGAACCTAACAACAGTGTTTTGCCTTTTGCTTTTTTCCTTCTTAAAATTCTTAAAATAGACAGAGATACACTGTTTTATAATATATATGTAATTTGAACTTGCTGGTTATTATTCAATACATTTTTGGCTTTAAAAATGACATCTGTTGTAAGCCTCTTGTAAATTGCAAGAATAAAATATATTTCAAGTTTATAAAAAAACATTTCAATTTAGAAAACAATTGGCAAATTAATTTATTCCATGATTGTAAAAAATAACTGACTTGACAAATAACAAACTTATCGTTTAACTTCTTCCACAGAGGCCAGTGATCCTGCTTTCATTTTTGTAGTATAGGGCATCCACTCTGAGAGAACTATGTACTAAAACCCTAGTAGAAGATACAACAAAGGCTTTCTTCATTACAGGCTAAACCAAGTCAACTAGTTGGCCTTGAACATTAGGCGCTTCCGATTATATTACAGAAAATATGTTTAGAAACCCATTAGGAAACTTTGCATTTGTTGTTTGTATAGTGCCTCAATTATTGACCTTTTGGATAACATTAATGGCTTGATAACTTAATTAACCATAAACAGAGAGCTATGTCTGAAATCTCTTGAATCCATTAAATGTTACTGTTAGACAAAGGAAACTAGAGACAACATTCACTAAAGAACAATTGGGGGTTCCACTAAGCCCACATGAAATCAAGATTTAGCTCAGTAAACCTTATTTTGAATAAGCCATGGTTTCCAATCAAAGCTCAGTCGGTTCCGCAAATACAAAGTGTTTCTCATTAACTCAAGATGGGCTTGGGCAATCCACAACTATGCACTCACTCATGAGATTTAAGCTGCCCCAACAACAGATTGTCAATAATATCTATCCTAGTTCAGAAAGAACAGAGGAAAGTGCAGTACCTTAAGATTGAAGACCTATGAATTTAAGCATGAAACTTATGGAGTGCAGGATGTATTATGGGACAGCTTGGGCAGTTAATCTATACTAATAAAAGGCAAAGCACTCACTCACTCACTCACTCACTCACTCACTCACTCACTCACTCACTCACTCACTCACTCACTCTCTCACTCTCTCACTCTCTCACTCTCTCTCTCTCTCTCTCTCTCTCTCTCTCCAACTTCCCGTGTAGGTGGAAGGCTGAAATTTGGCAGGCTCATTCCTTACAGCTTACTTACAAAAGTTAGGCAGGTTTCATTCCAAAATTCAAAGCGTAATGGTCATAACTGGAACCTCTTTTTTGTCCATATACAGTAATGGACGGCAGCTCGCTGGCCGTGGGAGGCGGGGTTGCGGGGGTTGCGTATCACGTCATCACGCCTCACACGTAATCACGTGAACTGACTGTGAAGGAGAAAGGATGGCCTTATATGGCGTTCGTTTATAAAACAGCGGACAGGCTGTGTAAAGGCAGCTTCACAAAGAAACAGATCCTTAACAAATTGTTATTGGTATATTTTCCTTCAGTTTAAAAAGGTTTTCTTTTCTTCTTAATAAAAATTTAAAAGCAGAACTTCGCCGCTGCAAAGCGCGCCTGACTTTATTGAAAAGAAACTAAACTTGCAGCGCCGCCGCTATTCAATGACACTTGCCTAACGCCTGACTTTATTGAAAAGAAACCAAACTTGCAGCGCTGCCGCTATTCTATGACACTTGCCTAACGCCTGACTTTATTGAAAAGAAACAAATCTTGCAGCGCCGCTCTTCACTGACGCGGCGCTATTCAATGACACTTGCCTAACGCCTGACTTTATTGAAAAGAAACTAAACTTGCAGTGCTGCCGCTATTCTATGACACTTGCCTAACGCCTGACTTTATTGAAAAGAAACTAAATTTGCAGTGCCGCTATTCAATGACACTTGCCTAACGCCTGACTTTATTGAAAAGAAACTAAACTTGCAGCGCCACTGTTCACTGACGTGCCACTATTCAATGACACTTGCCTAACGCCTGACTTGATTGAAAAGAAACTAAACTTGCAGTGCCGCTATTCAATTACACTTGCCTTACGCTTGATGAGCCAAGAATTAGGGCGAAACACGTGTCGCGTACTCTTTGCATTATTTGACAGTAAACTATTTTCAACCATTCTATGATCTGCTTCTCACAACTGAAGGCACCGTGGCGGATGTTAGCTGACTTGCTGGCCAACCATAAGCGTTACCTGGTAGGTAACCACCTATAAAATCAGATTGTGATTCAGACTACGAATGCCGTGAATGTAATTACCCTGATCTACATACTAGACAAAACCTCAATGAAGAAGAAACAGTGTGTAAGTATACATATTAACACATGTGCAATTAAACGTGTGCATTTGCGGGGTGATTTCTCAGGCTTAAAAGCACACCTTTTATTAAAAAGGTAAATGCAAACTGTTTTCATTCTGAAGGGCACAAACCACGTTGGATTTCAGCCATTAAACGCGCAAAAATGTCGTTACACCAGATAAATAAGCGCAACATATTATCAGTTGTATTGTATGCTTACAATACATATAGAAATGTGTTAATCGTTAGCTAATAGTATGGGATGGTGTTTTTCGACTCGCGCCTTGATTTAAACGATTCCATGTCTTGGTGGGTTTGCGTAGCTTATTGTCAATATCTTTACACCTGTTTTTAAGACTTATTGACTGAAACGGGCTTTAACGAAAAAAGTTAGGGCTTTGCTACAGGATACACCCTCCACAAGTTAAGGAAGTAAAAATAAAGGTATATATTTCTGTTTTATTTAAACCTTTTAAGTTCGTATGCATAGCCCCATTTGGCTGTTTTAGTTTTTTTTTTTCTTTCTTCAGTAATATTTAATCTCCTTAAAGAAAAACTACATATGCATTTTACTTTTTTGGTATCTCTTCAGTAATATTTTAGTGTAAAAGGATAACCAGTATTTAAACCTTTTATGTTACTTTATAAAGTTATTTTACATAATGTTGAAAAATTCATAAGAAAGCTACATATTTTGGCAGCTGCTGCTTTAATTTTCAATGAAATGAAAAAAGCTCTCCAAGAGAAAACCTCAATGAAGAAGAAACAGTTTGCACTATCTAAAAAGGAGAAACTCTCATTTATAAAGGTTTGCTGCTGATGACTTAACTGAAAATAAATGAATAGTTCCTATGTGTATAATACATATTTATCTATTTTACTTATGCCTTTATTCCAGCAACTTGCAACATCTGAGGTACAATTTGTTACATTACTTTTGTTTTTTGCAGCACAGACAGGTGAAGTGACTTCCTCATGGTCACACAGTGGTGTCAGTACCAGGATTTGAACTGACAAGCTCCAGGTTTGCTGAAATATTACTGAAGAAAGAAAAAAAACGAAAACGGACAAATGGGTCAATGCATACAACTGTCCATCCATCCATTATCCAACCCGCTATATCCTAAATACAGGAGCCAATCCCTGCCAACACAGGGCACAAGGCAGGAAACAAACCCCGGGCAAGGTGCCAGCCCACCGCAGGGCACACACACCCACACACCACGGACAATTTAGAATCGCCAATGCACCTAACCTGCATGTCTTTGGACTGTGGGACGAAACCGGAGTACCCGGAGGAAACCCAGACAGACACGGGGAGAACATTCAGACTCCACGCAGGGAAGCGAACCCGGGTCTCCTAACTGGCACCTTTCACTGCGCCACCATACCGCCCGCATACAAACTTAAAAGGTTTAAATAAAACAGAAATATATACCTTTATTTTTACTTCCTTAACTTGTGGAGGGTGTATCCTGTAGCAAAGCCCTAACTTTTTTCATGAAAGCCCCTTTCAGTCAATAAGCCTTAGAAACAGGTGTAAAGCTAAACTTGCAGCACCGCTATTCAATTACACTTGCCTAACGCCTCTCCTAAGGGGAGATACTGTGGGATCTGGGCATCAGTCAAAACACCAATCACAGGCCCGATTAGAAAGCAGGAAGCTGTGATTTGTCGTCTCCCTCCCATGTAACAATCACAGCCCGTGTTACAACGCACTATGTATGTATGTATGTATATATGTATATATATGTATATGTAGATATGTGTATATGTAGATATGTATATATATGTATATGTATATATATGTTTACATAACCTCTTAAACACACTACTTCTCCGCTGCGAAGTGCGGGAATTTTGCTAGTCAAGAAATAATAGTTGATCTATACTAACACACAGCAAAGAAATGTGCCTGCTATAAATAAAGCGAGAGGACCATACCAGACTGATGTTGAAATACATTATGGTTCTGAATTTGTGCATTTCTTAATTAAATATTATTATTTATTATTTATATTATTTATTCATTTTTTTAAGTTTTGAGTTGCCCAATTTGATTGTAAATGTACTGGTTTTTGAACATCATGGTTCAAAAAAAAAAAAAGTATTCAATAGAAAGGTGAGACGTATTTGGCAGCAATTGAAAATTAGACACAAGAAAATAACTTATTTCAGAATTACTAGAAAAGTACATTTACTATATCCAAACATATATTGCACATTTAGCTACCAAAAGAAAGCTGCAGCTTCTTCCACTGGTGTGATGCTCCAATTTCATTCCTGCTGAAGGAGTCCGCCCTCATTAGAATGTCATAATTCCACATTATGCCTGGTCAGTGTCATTGAAAAGGAGTAACTTGTGCATTGATGCTATGAATAATTTGTATTTTACCTATTCAGTCTCCAACGATCTTGGTGCTGCTGAACTCACACACAAGTCTATTGCATCTGTGACGTTTGGAAAGCCTAAATAACATTATCTAGTGTTACTGATACAGTATGTCTTTGGATAAATGCATTTCACATTGATTCACTTCCCACACTTCACATTTTATGCATTGAATGTAACCATAAACATCTGTATGAAAATGATCTTTACAAGCACCTGACCAGACTTGACAGTTTTTATACTGTTTGTATTTTATTTGTATTTCACTAGCATATCCTCAATTAAAAAATATTTCATATTTTTAATATCTTGCTAGTGACAAAAAAAGCAATATGAACTATTGTAAAAATAATAAAGAGGTCCATTTAATTATTGAGGTGTGCAATTAAATCTACTTAATATATGTTACTCTTTATTTATTTACAATGTCCATACAAATACTGCCATGACTTGCTCAAACTGACTTTCTTTCATAGTACTCGAGGACAGGACCATACTATGGTTGATCCTAGAAGCTCTTGAGGTGTGGCTTTTTTTCTTGTACATTACTATAAACAACTTTTCACTGCTTTAGTGTTAGAGGTTTACTGACTTATAATTGGTACAATTATAACGGATGATTCTGACATTACCAAACACCCCCTTTTAGCCTCTCTGAGACAGATGTGTAAAATATAAGTCTGGCGACAACCATGAGTGAATTTTCCTTAAAACTGGGGAGGGGGACAATTAGATGGCTCACTAAGTGTCACATTTCTAAACCAGTCCAATGTCCAAGAAGGTGACGCTCATGTAAGGCTAAAAGAATTTCAGCTATGATCTTGAAAATATGAACTGCAAAATATTAATTCAAAGAAATGATTTATTACTCCCCATCAAAAGGACTGCCGTTAAGATAGTTAATAAAGAAGAGTAACAGAAGATGCAGATTTCAGTGCTGACAACACCTGAATCAACAAAACTGCCTTAAAATACCAGTAAAGGCACAGACAAGGCTACACAGCATTCACCTTCCAACTGCGCATCCAAACGAATAACTAAAGCAAGTTAAAACATCTTGTCTAAATAGAAATGCAAACATGTCATGCCAAAATATAGTCACACCATTTTATCACATAGTATATCCATAGACCACAATGCTTACCTAATCTCTATTTCCTGTTATTATGCCATATAGTGATTCATTAGTCAAAATGACAGAAAGATATCGCAGCAGATTGAAGCACTAGCACGTGCAGCCAAGTAGTTCCACTGGCTACAGTGGGGGTCTATAAGTGTGTGTGTGTTTGTGTGTCTGTTTCCAGCAATGGAGAATAAATGGCATAATAATTTAAATGTGATATATTATTATTTCTTGTTGATTTTTAATAAACAGTGTAGCTTTTAATGTTTTACCACTTTGCAGCGAAAAGCAGACTAAAGTAAACAACAGCGTAACTAAGAATGCAGTAATATTAAATATGTTACAAAATCCTGACCAAAAATGTGGTGACTAATGAAAATGTTCATTTCAATGGACAGTTTAGATTATAGTGCTTTACCATTTCATAATGAACATGTAAGTTTAATTTAAATGAGAATTCAGCAAATTCAGATATGTTAAAAAAAAACAAAAAAAAACTCTGGAACCATTTCTTGAAGGTTTTGTTTCTCATCAAGTTAGTGTTAAATGAAATCTCAATCCACAACACTTTGCTAAGCTTCATCTTTAGCCTGGTACAGATATCACACTTAGTTGCCTCGGTTACCAAGTGGGATTTGTCCTAATCCTCTTTTGATATAATTGAAACCAACTCAGATAAGCCCGCCATCTCGATTTAGGTAAGCCTTACTTGCTAGCAGGCTTCATGGAATACCCCCAAGTCTAAACTTGGATGAAGTCTGAATGGTTCATCGAGAAAGGAGTCTCAAAGTTGTCCTAGAAGAATAATTGGTTATCTTTGGAGCATATTATTCCAAAGCTTGACCAGAAGTTTCTGTAGATTGAATTTAAAGATATTAGCTACAAGGCCTATTTGAGTGTGTAAAAATGTGTTTCATGAATGACAAGAATCACTGAGTGAAGAAGTATATTAGGATGTTGGTGGAGATTAAGAAAGTGTGTCACTGTAAGATGTGGATGAAAGTGATGGGTGGTGAAGAGAAGTGAATTTTATCCCCAAGTATGACCTAGAGTGATAGGTGAAAGGAAATGCGATAATGATTGACATTCAGCCTAGGTGATATTAACCATAAGCCTGGTATTGTTGGCAAGATTGCATTTGTAAGCAGTCCTCACCTTGGTATCTCCATTTTATTCAGGAAGCAGTAATTGTTACTTTTTTGAAAGAAATAATTCCATGACTTTGGTTTAGGTTCATGGAGTATTCTGAAATAGTTTTATCAAAGCACATCTTACCCATTTAATATAAAACTGACAATCAAAATTTCATCTATCCATCCATCCTCTTCCGCTTATCCGAGATCGGTTCGCAGGGGCAGCAGCTTGAGCAGAGATGTCCAGACTTCCCTCTCCCTGGCCACTTCTGCTAGCTCTTCTTAAAAAGCACTTCTTACTATCTTAAAAAACTGCAGAGCAGTGAGATCAAATATTAATTTGGTAAGAATTTATTTTTCCCGCATCAGGAGACAAAAATCAGTAAACAAGGTAGAAGTAATCCCAAAGGACACTCACAAATACTACTGAATAATAATACTACAAAAAAGTATCATGGATAATAATAAAAATATATATAAACGAATATAGACTTAGCAATATAACCGTCAAGTCTTTGGGTTTTTTGTAGTGGGCCACTGAAATCTAAGCAGAACACTCATAGGGAAACTGAGATAATGTACAGAATCCTCAGAAATATGATCCACATCTTTGGGTTTGCACCTACAACTCTAGACCTGTGGCGTATTGTCAGTTCTAACCACTGTACCACTTTCAGATAGAATAACAGAGTTAAAAATAGAGTTCAAAAAGTGTAAAGAAACTTTTGTTCAGCTTGAAATGGCTTTCCCTTAACCACCATTGAAGTGCCTTGTCACATTGTACACTAATACTAGCAAATGCATCAATAAGGAAGTGTTTTTATAATTAGAAAATGTGAACCCAACCACTAAATCTTCTAAATGCTCTAGGAAGCCTGAATACACAACAAATCCAATTAAAACAAACGGTGAATACCGAAAGTATATAAGAAGCTATTATATTGTGATGGTGGTGCAATAGTTAGTGGTGCTTCTGGAGAATGGGGCTGAATTATGGTCCGGTCACTGTGTTTAAGCAGGGTTTTGTTTTTTTTTTTTTTTTTGTGTTCTTTTTTCCACTCTCACATCTTAAAAACATTCATAGATTAAGTGCACATGCTAAATTGGACATTACAAGAGTAAGTGTTGACCTAAGTAGCCAGTGTTGTGAAGGGGTTCTTCTTCACCAAGGAGAGAATTCTGCAATTATCCAGAACAGTTTTCTTCTGTGGTTTTCCAAACCTTCTGGTATTGCTGAGTTCACTAGTGTGTTCCTTCTTTTTAAGGTTGTACCAGAAAATTGATTTGTCCACTCCTCGTGTTTCTGCTATCTCTCTAAAAGGTTTGTTTTGTTTTCTCAGCCTAATGAGGGACTGTTTTTACTTGCATGGGCAGCTCTTTCGACCTCATTTTGAGAGTTAACAATGACAGCTTCCAAATGCAAATTCCACACTTGAAATGAATTCCAGACCTTTTACCTGCTTAATAGTTAATGAAGTAATGAGAGAAGCTGTTCCCACCTGGCATTGGAACTGCTTGTCAGTCAAATGGCTATGCAGAAAAATGGCTTTCATTCCTAAACCGTTCTTGATATATTTTTGGTATACCCCTTAAATATAAAGCTGAAAGTCTGCACTTCAATCACGTAACATTTGCTTTATTTCAAATCCATTGTGGTGACGTACAGAGCCAAAATTTTGAAAATTGTGTCACAGTCCAAATACTTACGGAGTTGACTGTGTATAATGCATATAGCATATGTAATGCAACGTTGAGGCTATTTTTAGTATATCTTGAGTACATAGTACATATTTGTTCACTATTTGTTTCACCTATGCTTACAGAGCAATGCTTACATATTTCCTCTCCTCTTACATTAAGTTCTAGATAAGTAACCTTTTTTCCTTTATAGCTAAACTCAAGTAGCAGGAAAAATGAGGTAGTTTATTAGTGGCTTGCATGAGTGTGTACTTCTCCTAGTGTGTAACTAACTTTCATTGGAAATCTGTTGTGCTTTCAGGAGCAAGCTGTCAAATGAGTAAAAGATTAAAATTTATAAAAATATGCAAATTAAAATGACCTCTCTCAAGGTAAATTTGAAACAGCAAATTAATCCATAATTAATATTGCACAGAATGCTTCACTGTAACAAAGGCAAGTTTATAAATTCGCCAGTGTTTAAATTTGCTAATGCTTTTCAATTAGAGATTATGAAGTTTCAAAAACTTGTAATGCACACTCAGTTTGTGATACCTTATCAAAAACTGAACTTTCATTTTACAAGTGTACCATAGTTCAACAAAATCAGTTAACTGGTGGCTGAATGTTTCTTGCAATTAGACAGACATGGCAACTACAGTAGGTCCTTTTTCGTCATTTGCAAGCACACCTAAAAACAGAGAAATTACGTCAAAGAACCATTTAGCATCAAATACCTATTCTGTTTTAGTAATTACATGAAATTACTGTTGTTGATACTTGTAAGTCATAGTTCAGACTTGTTTGTTGATGTTGAGGAAAGGACTGGTTATATCTGGAGCATGTGTAATAGGCCCCACAATGATCACTGTTTAGGTTAAACCCCAACCTAGAATTTAAAATTGAGGTATGATGGACTTTTTAGGATATATACCACCACAAAACTTATATTTGGCCCTGGTGGCAGTACTATATTCTTCTGATATAACTGCTTACTTCGGTGCTGTTCATACTTTGAATGCAGTTCAAATTGTAATACTTACGTTTTTTGTAAGTATGTGAACTTCTTTGTTTTTGGTTGCCATTAGGCATTGCTTGCACAAGATTTGAAAGAATACTAAATTGTTATCACTCTTAAATTCAGATATAGTGTTTTAATGTGAACAAAAGAGATCCTGTACCAGTAATAAGGTTCAGAGGTAGCTACAAGGATCTGTGGCCAAATGTTTGCTGATGCCTGTCATGGTAGCAACCCAGTGACTTGCTGGTGAATAGCAACATTAAGAGAAGCTGTCAAGTTAGTGAAAAAGATCTCCTGCAATTTGTGTACCAGCAATTTGTAAACAGATTATCTCACACATGTGCAGTATTACTATTAAATCTGCTCCTTGTTGCTTTTCATGTATAGTATTTTTTTTTGAGAATAACAAGTAAAATTCAATATTATCCATCCATCCATCCATTTTCCAACCCGCTGAATCCGAACACAGGGTCACGGGGGTCTGCTGGAGCCAATCCCAGCCAAGGCAGGAACCAATCCCGGGCAGGGCACCAACCCACCGCAGAAATTCATTATTATTAAATATTAAATATTATTAATAATAGTAAATATGCACATTCTGACTTTTTTTAATTAAGTTAAGTTTTTGTATTTGTCTTATCAAATTGATGTTAGTGTTTTGTTCTTTTTAAAAACAAAGAGGTATTGTTGAAAGAAACCATTTTTTATTATTTTAACTACTGGCATCACAATTATTTAAAAATTAACATGAAGCATAGGAATGTTTTTATTACTAGAAGGTATTTGAATAAAATAAGTCTAACAATATTACTACATTCAAGAATTCTTATGGCATGCCCAGAATCTTCACTGGATCAGTTCCTCTTTATTTATTTAATGTGTGAAACACTCTATTTTTTTATCTGGAATAAGTGAATAATGTTTAATTTTTTAGGGCTACAGTATTTCAAGACATGTTGTTCCGAAGGACAAATATTGCTCCTCAGAATCAGGAGCTGATTTATGATGGCCGTCGCCTGGTGCTTGATCCTAACAGGCAAGCTCAGAGTTTTCCAAAAACCTCAGAGGAAAATCCAATCTTCGTGGTAAGCCATGAACTGGTCAGCATCATTGGGCTCCCATATGAGGAATGTGAGTGTGACTTGAATATTCCTTTGCCTTTATTAATTGCCTATTTTAACTGATCCTTTGGAATTATAAAAAAAAAAGTTGATTTCAATTTAAATCTGTATTTTAATCAAAGGCAAGTTTGTGCACTTTCTTAATCTCTATGTTTAAAGTCCTGTTTAATGTCGTGTACAATGAAATTTTTATTTGGCTATAACACTACATGACATTAAGAGTGAATTTTTTTTTTTTGGTTTCGTATATCCATTTGCGGCTTTGACTAGAGCTGTCAATGTTGTAACATTTATAGTACATTCTCTGCCTATATTATCGTCGCTAAATAATACGTTGCAAACAGCTTCTTCCGCAAGCCTTCATTATCAGTAAAAATGTAAAGCATACAAAACGGCATGCCTACCATGAAGAACCCTGCAAATAGATTGCTAATTTAAATTTTGTGAGGAAAAATATAATCAGATGTATATCTTTTCTGCTAAAGGCATATATAAAGTTTATAGGGAAATGTAATCGGTTTATAGCCTATCCATATATAATCAGGATCCAAGTGCCTACTGTGATAGAAACCAGGGTGTCAGTGAGCCCCAAACCGCAAAACACGATCACAAAGAGAGTCCCGGGTTCAAATAAAGGATGGTTTATTCACCAATTCCTCCACAAAGTAACACAAGCACAAAAACAGGTTCTCTCTTTTTCTCTCTCTCTCTCCACAAAGTACCTCTCTTCTTCTCACCATTTCATTGCCCTCCTCTAGTAGAGTGTTGCTTCATGTCCTCCCAGCTCCGACTTGCTTGGATAACAGAGTGCGGTCTCTTTTATTATGGTCCCGGGAGTACTTCTGGGTCACACGGAAGTCCCATAAATTGGGGAGGCCATCTCCCTACAGAGCACCCTTGTGGCACCCATGGTCCTCAGCAGGGCTGTATTGCCGGACTGTATCTCCCAACATTCCCCACTGGTTCTCGATAGGGCACCTTCATAGAGGGCTGCTGCCATCTAGCATCTGGGTGGAATAGAAAGTCCCCAGCGACTTCTTCCACTTCCGGTGGGCTGTTCGTCCCTCTGTTCTGGCCACCTCTGCTGGGTTCTGGTTCCTCTCTCTTGCCTGGTTGGGATGACTGTCTGCCTTCTAGGAACCTCCTGTCCGGGTAAGGAACCATTCCCTCTTCTAGCTGCAGTGCCAGTCCAGCCCATGTGGTATCTACACTGCTAAAAGAGGGGATTAATCATGTGGTTTCAAATCACTGACAAAGAAATGTTTATTGGAGATGTAAGTAATCAATCATTGATTGCCAATGCTGTTTCCTTTCAGCACATCCCTTGTGATTACAGAATACAAGTCTTTAGGCTGCCCCAAAATGGTGTAAGGGTCATTTGACAAACAAACAGACAACATAATGGCCATCTGACAATGCCAAGGTTAGTGTTACAGGTATGTGACAGTATGCACATCAAATAGATTCTCAAAAACTGCCCACATGGCATACTTGTCATCTACATATCTCTCTATTATATAAAATAGTCCTGGGCCGAGATGAGACTAATCTTGCGATGCGACGTGACTTTTTGAAGAGACTTTTCAGAATCAAGTCCTGCGAGATGGTGACTTTTGCCATGAAATTCTTTCACATCACACCCTACTTACAACCATTTTCAAACAAGAACAAGGTCATCGCACCTCTCAGTTGTGTGAATGCTTTTATCAGACACACTTCCTTTGCTCTCAGTCATGTGAATGCTTTTGTCAGACACACTTCCTGTGCTCTCAGCTGTTATACAATTTTACTTTTCCACAGGTTCATTCTTTAAAGAAGCTTTTCTTGACAGTATTTTTATACATACAAAATCTAATCGAAACATTTGTTGAAGTCCTTATCAGGAGAATAATTTAATATGTTCTAGATGACACATCAACGACTAAGCGAAGAAGAAAGAGCAGCGCATCAAAAAAAGACCCAAAAGCATTGTAGAGAATAGAATTAAAAAAAAAACAATAAAAATCTATGTGCAAATTCTAAAAATAAGGAAAGTAATAATCAGCCCAAACCAAGTGGAACTGAAAACCTTACAGGTCCAATCGGGTTCAGAAATAAAAGACAGTAAAAGACAAAGTAGAACATCATAAAGAGGTTCAAAAACATTGGCGCAATACACATGCAAAGCAGGTTAGAGGTTATGAAAGCAGTGGAATTCGAATGGCTCAAAAAAAACGTTGGTACAATACAGTTACAGATTCTGAAAGTATCAAAAAAAAAAAAGATAGTAAAGATTGCATTAGCGCTAACAAACAGAAATTATTATTCAGTGAAATAAAGGAACAGCAAAAGACATTGAATATATGGACATAGACATGTAGATATTGTAAGGCTTTAAAGTTTAAATCGGGACTTATAGATCGTCTAATTTGTGTTGCCATCAGGGAAAAGTAGTGTTTCTTCCTAATGAAGAGGCATATCCGTGAGAATTAAAAGATTTGCTTGGTGAAAGTGAAATCCACAAACACTACAGGCAAAATATCCAAATCTACAATAATCTGTTAGCATTTGCATCATTCAATGCTCAAAACGTAGATTTGCACAATACTGTGAACTCACTACCAGATAAGATGAGAACTGGCCGCACTGGTGAAAAATGACAGGACCTACAGAGAATGCAGTTTGTTGTGTTTTTGTGAAACGTGGCTATGCAACATGGCTAACAACTACCATCCCAGATGCTAACATGGAGCTACCCGGGTTTAGCACAGTTAGAGACGCAAATACCTGCGGGAAGCGGAAAGGAGGAGGACTCGCTCTCTATGTGAATACAACATGGTGCAACTCTGGACATGTAAAAGTCAAAATCTCCACTTGCTGCAGGGACATCGAACTGTCGGCCGTAAGTTTGCATCCCTATTACTTGCCCAAAGAGTTTGGACATGTCATTGTTGTTATTGTTTACATCCCTCCTCGGGATGACATGGAGATAGCAGGTAACATCATCCATTCCGCTATTGCTAAATTACAAACACAGCACCCTGAGACGATTGTGCTAATCGCTGGAGATTTTAACCATGTGACGCTGGACAAAACATTACCTTCCTTCTCCCAGTATGTGGATTGTAACACCCGGGGAAATAGGACGTTTGTATGCAAACGTTAAAGACGCATACAATGCCACCCCGCTGCCTGCGCTTGGGAAAGCAGATCATAACCTGCTTCTGCTTCAGCCTCACTACAAACCGAGAGTGAGGGAGTTACCTACAACGACACGCTCATTCAGGAAGTGGTCCCCTGAGGGAGAGAAGGCTCTGAGAGACTGCTTTGGAACTACGGACTGGGATATCCTACAGGGATCATATAGTGAGAGCACTGAGGAGGTTTTTGATTGCACTACTGACTACATCAACTTCTGTATGGACATTGTAGTTCCAGTAAGAACAGTACGCTGCTATGCTAACAACAAGCCATGGATTACAAGTGACATCAAAGGGCCCTTTGAACCAGAAAAAAAGGGCTTTTAAAGGCGGTGATCAGCATGAGCTGAAGTTCGTGCAGAAATAACTCCCGAGTCCAGCTCAGGGCGGCGAAGGAGCAGTACAGGAGAAAGCTGGAGCAGAAGTTGCAAAATAACAGCATGAAGGAAGTGTGGAATGGGATGAAAGATAATCACTGGCTGCAGCTCGAAGCGGGGTGCCACCATTGAGAGAGACGTGGAGGGAGCAAACCAGATGAACAACTTCTTTAACAGGTTTGACCACCCTAACCCACTCTCACCTCGGAGTACTGCACCCTCCACCCATCCTTCTGCTGATACCAGCATAAGCGAGAGTTTTCCCCCACCCACAATTACAGCAGTCCAGGTAAGCAGAGAGCTGAGGAGACTTCGTGCCAGCAAAACAGTGGGTCCAGATGGAGTATCGCCATGACTGCTGAAGGCCTGTGTGCTGGAGCTGGGGAGTTCTCTACAGCGCATCTTCAGCCTGAGCCTGGAACAGGGGAAAGTCCCGAGGCTTTGGAAAACATCTTGCATCACCCCAGTCCCAAAGGTATCACGTCCTAGTGAGCTGAATGACTTCCGGCCTGTCACTCTGACATCACATGTGATGAAGACCATGGAGCGGCTGCTGCTTCACCACCTGAGGCAACAGGTCCGCCACACCCTCCACCCTCTGCAGTTCGCATACCAGGAGAAGGTGGGAGCGGAGGATGCCATCATCTATATGTTACACCGATCCCACTCCCACTTGGACATAGGCAGTGGTGCTGTAAGAATATTGTTTCTGGACTTCTCTAGTGCCTTCAACACCATCCAACCTCTGCTCCTTAGGGACAAGTTGACAGAGATGGGAGTAGATTCATACCTGGTGGCATAGATCGTGGACTATCTTACAGACAGACCTCAGTATGTGCGTCTCGGGAACTGTAGGTCTGACATTATGGTCAGCAACACAGGAGTACCACAGGGGACTGTACTTTCTCCGGTCCTGCCACATGCAAAAGTTCGCTGACGACACTGCTATCGCGGGCTGCATCAGGAGTGGGCAGGAGGAGGAGTATGGGAACCTAATCAAGGACTTTGTTAACACCAGCAAAACCAAGGAGCTGGTGGTGGATTTTAGGAGACCCAGGCCCCTCTTGGACCCCGTGATTATCAGACTGTGTGCAGAGGGTGCAGACCTATAAATATCTGGGAGTGCAGCTGGATGATAAACTGGACTGGACTGCCAATACTGATGCTCTGTGCAAGAGAGGACAGAGACGACTATACATTCTTAGAAGGCTGGCGTCCTTCAACATCTGCAATAAGATGCTGCAGATGTTCTATCAGACGGTTGTGGTGAGTGCCCCCTTCTACGCAGTGGTGTGGTGGGGAGGCAGCATATAGAAGAAGGACGCTTCACACCTGGACAAACTGGTGAGGAAGGCAGGCTCTATTGTAGGCATGGAGCAGGACAGTTTAACATCTGTGGCAGAGCGACGGGCACTCAGCAGGCTCCTGTCAAGCATGGAGAATCCACTGCATCCACTAAACACTATCATCTCCAGACAGAGAAGCAGCTTCAGCGACAGACTGCTGTCAATGTCCTGCTCCACTGACAGACTGAGGAGATTGTTCTTCCCCCACATTATGCGACTCTTCAATTCCACCCGGTTAAACGTTAACTGTATACAAAGTTATTGTCTGTTTTACCTGCATTTTTATCACTCTTTAATATTGTTTTTTTATCAGTATGCTGCTGCTGTAGTATGTCAATTTCCCCTTGGGATTAACAAAGTATCTATCTATCTATCTATCTATCTATCTATCTATCTATCTATCTATCTATCTATCTATCTATCTATCTATCTATCTATCTATCTATCTATCTATCTATCTATCTATCTATCTATCTATCTATCTATCTATCTATCTATCTATCTATCTATCTATCTATCTATCTATCTATCTATCTATCTATCTATCTATCTATCTATCTATCTATCTATCTATCTATCTATCTATCTATCTATCTATCTATCTATCTATCTATCTATCTATCTATCTATCTATCTATCTATCTATCTATCTATCTATCTATCTATCTATCTATCTATCTATCTATCTATCTATCTATCTATCTAT
Organism: Erpetoichthys calabaricus; assembly: GCF_900747795.2. Taxonomy (NCBI): domain Eukaryota; kingdom Metazoa; phylum Chordata; class Cladistia; order Polypteriformes; family Polypteridae; genus Erpetoichthys; species Erpetoichthys calabaricus. Next base: position 166,543,862 of record NC_041394.2, read on the forward strand.
CTATCTATCTATCTATCTATCTATCTATCTATCTATCTATCTATCTATCTATCTATCTATCTATCTATCTATCTATCTATCTATCTATCTATCTATCTATCTATCTATCTATCTATCTATCTATCTATCTATCTATCTATCTATCTATCTGACCATATGCTGTAAGAATCTGTGGTCCTGCAACAATTAAAGCTATGACAAGTTTAATTTCGAAGAAACTACAATTCGGTCACATGTATATTTATGCTCACGGAAAAGCAATGCAACATAGAATTGAAACAATTAAACGATCGGGCATATTATAAATTATCACACTTTACATGAAATTTATCTGCAAAACACGGACAAAGAAGTTTTCTTGGATTTCTATTTGAATCTGAAAGATTACGGTCGCATTTATAATAAACCAACATGTGACGAATTGTCAGCGATAATAGTTTCAAAAGACAGAGATATCAAAGACAGAGTTGATATTTGTGTATATCCAAAACAAAGCACGATTCGTCGTTTCTGTCAAATAAATCGCCTCATTCCGATTCTTTACTCTTTCCTTTCCTTTTCCCTAATTGCGAAACAGGATGGTCGTACAATATGAAACACACGAATTCAGAAAAATGAATAAATCCCACACAATATTTTAAGTCAGTATTAGCGATAGGTTCCAATGTATTTAACCCACTTCTGTCATGTCAACGTCTATTGCAACATTACATTATTAATGTGTATCTAAAAGTCGAAGCTAATCCTCTCTCCTTTATTAAATCAAATCAAGCAAAGCTAGGAACAAAACATATGCAAGGTCTCATTGATCACGTTCAAAATTCAAATATCAATAGTTCCGTCAAATTCAAAGTACGTGTAGCTGCTGAAATATATAAGGTGTCATCAGGCACGGGTAACACGCGTGTCAAAAGAATTCTCAGAGTCCAAGAGTTCGTTTTAAAGGTATTTAGTGAAAGGTAAAAGCAAATAGTCCACACAAGAATAAAAGAAAAAATAGTTACACACGTAGAATAAAAGGCAAAAAAAAAGGAAAAATGTATCTTCTTTAAACTTAGCTTTTCTTGAAAGACTTTAGTTATTTCTATACTTAAAGGTTCTTAATTTCTTCTTCTGTACACCTTGGCGTACGGTGCGGTACTTAAGTAAACAAGTTTTGTTATTTTGTTATTTCTCACATTCAAAGAGCCCGTAGGCCATCGAGCACTGTTACGTGCGATCATGTTACTTCTTCTCTACTTAAAGGTTAATTTCTTTTTCTCTACTTAAAGGTTCATAGCTCTTTCTTCTGTACGCTTTACGTACGGCACAACACATAAATTAAGTGCTGTTAAGTACATATTTGCTTCACACACTCAAAAGGCTCGTAAGCCGGTTGGCATATAGGCAAGTATCCAGGCACGGTGACGTGCGATCACGGTTAAAAACCGTATGCCTCTACACCTTATACAAGGCAAGGCTATCACTAGCCAAGGCAAGCCTATTACTGGCTCTTACAGTACGTAAAGCAGTAATATTACCATAATCATATTAAGGTAGTCCCAAGAGCATTGCAACAGTTACAGTCATATGAAAAAGTTTGGGAACCCCTCTTAGCCTACATAATAATTTACTTTCAACAAAAAATATAACAGTGGTATGTCTTTCATATCCTAGAAACATCTGAGTACTGGGGTGTTTTCTGAACAAAGATTTTTAGTGAAGCAGTATTTAGTTGTATGAAATTAAATCAAATGAGAAAAACTGGCTGTGCAAAAATGTGGGTACCCTTCTAATTTTGCTGATTTAAATGCAGGTAACTGCTCAGTACTGATTACTTACAACACCAAATTGGTTGGATTAGCTCATTAAGCCTTGAACTTCATAGACAGGTGTGTCCAATGATGAGAAAAGGTATTTAAGGTGGTCAATTGCAAGTTGTGCTTCCCTTTGACTCTACTCTGAAGAGTGACAGCATGGGATCCTCAAAGCAACTCTCAAAAGATCTGAAAACAAAGATTGTTCAGTATCATGGCTTAGGGGAAGGCTACAAAAAGCTATCTCAGAGGTTTAAACTGTCAGTTTCAACTTTAAGGAATGTAATCAGGAAATGGAAGGGCACAGGCACAGTTGCTAAACCCAGGTCTGGCAGGCCAAGAAAAATACAGGAGGGGCATATGCGCAGGATTGTGAGAATGGTTACAGACAGCCCACAGATCACCTCCAAAGACCTGCAAGAATCTTGCTGCAGATGGTGTATCTGTACATCGTTCTACAATTCAGCGCAATTTGCACAAAGAACATCTGTATGGCAGGGTGATGAGAAAGAAGCCCTTTCTGCACTCACGCCACAAACAGAGTGACTTGTTGTATGCAAATGCTCATTTAGACAAGCCAGATTCATTTTGGAACAAAGTGCTTTGGACTGATGAGACAAAAATGGAATTATTTGGTCATAACAAAAAGCGCTTTGCATGGAGGAAGAAGAACACCGCATTCCCAGAAAAACACCTGCTACCTACTGTCAAATTTGGTGGAAGTTCCATCATGCTGTGTGGCTAGTTCAGGGACCGGGGCCCTTGTTAAAGTCAAGGGTCGGATGAATTCAACCCAATATCAACAAATTCTTCAAGATAATGTTCAAGCATCAGTCACAAAGTTGAAGTTACGCATAGGTTGGATATTCCAACAAGACAATGACCTGAAACACAGTTCAAAATCTACAAAGGTATTCATGCAGAGGGAGAAGAGGCTGTTATATTTGCAAAATGAGGCTAAACTAAGTATTGATGTAATATCTCTGTTGGGGTGTCCAAATATATGCACCTGTCTAATTTTGTTATGATGCATATTGTATATTTTCTGTTAATCCAATAAACTTAATGTCACTGCTGAAATACTACTGTTTCCATAAGGCATCCATCCATCCATTTTCCAACCCGCTGAATCCAAACACAGGGTCACGGGGGTCTGCTGGAGCCAATCCCAGCCAACACAGGGCACAAGGCAGGAACCAATCCCGGGCAGGGTGCCAACCCACTACAGGACACACACAAACACACCCACACACCAAGCACACACTAGGGCTAATTTAGAATCGCCAATCCACCTAACCTGCATGTCTTTGGACTGTGGGAGGAAACCGGAGCGCCCGGAGGAAACCCACGCAGACACGGGGAGAACATGCAAACTCCATGTCATATATTAAAAGGAAGTTGCTACTTTGAAAGCTCAGCCAATGATAAACAAAAATCCAAAGAATTAAGAGGGGTTCCCAAATGTTTTCATATGACTGTATATCATGATGCAATGGCAATATCCCAAACTATTGCTCGGACAGATTTATTTATTACAATGACATGCAATCCACAGTGGCCAGAAATCTGTCGATTCTAATGCCACCGGCTACATTGGCTCTGGATATTCCGACTTCTGTAAGTAGGTTGTTTTCTCAAAAAGTCTTATTTTTATTGAAGGAACTGGATACGGTGTTCGGTCAAATCAGACATACATTTACACAATAGAATTTTAAAAACAGGGTTTGTCACACATACATTTATTAATTACTTTGCAAAATAAATTATTAACTGCTGATGATGTAGATCGGTTTATCTGTGTTGAAATTCCAAACAGAGAATCCTATCCTGAATTATGGTACAAAGTCATTAAACACATGTCTCTTGGACCACATTTAAAAGATTCAGTATGTTGGGACTCTAAAGAAAAACAGCGTTTAAAGAAATTTCCTAAAGCGTCTGTTCAATCAACAGATATAACTAAGGCTGGTTTTCCTGATTATCGCCAAAAAGATAATTGTCATGAACAACAGATGTATCACGGAAAGAAAGATGGTAAAATTGTGATGATCAATAATTCAGTGATTATACCATACCAGTAACAGTGCACTGTACGTGCAGTGAATATACTTGACTTGAGCAATCATATTTTTCATACTCTTTCTCTGAACATTTAGCATTCATTTGCTCAGAGGTTGATGCGCTTGCTGCTCTTCTTTTCTCCACCCTTGTATCCCGCTTCTTCTCTTCTTTCGTCAACGTCTTTTCATATTAAAACTGATTAAGTCAGTGTTTGTGTTGCAATTACGTTTTCCTTAATTTTTCACTTCAATCTGCTTCAAGAATGATTTAGAGGAAGTGACGGCGAAGGTGATAGGGAGTGAGAACGGCGCCCGTACGGATGCGCTGCACAGCAACCCTGCTGGCCACTGCCGAGAGTTGATTCTACAATAAAATAAAAAGAGGAATAACCGTAGAGGTCAATCATCACCCCCGAAAGTGGATTGTAGACGTCACGTAGTATATATGTAACAAATTTCAGGTCAATAGTTCAAACGGTTTGCAAGGTACAGGTGATTTAAAATCCTGGACAGACAAACGGACAACCATGGTAGCATATTATATAAGAAGATAACCTGTATTTGCTCAGACAATTCGATTGTCATATTAATGTCGAGTATTGTGCATCGGTTATGAGTATTAAGTACATATACAAGTACATTCATAAAGGGCACGATAGAGGGCGCGTAACGTTATCCAAAGAACAATCTCAGGATGAAGTTCAAGCATATTTAGGTACAGTGCAATGGAAAGCTGGTGGTATTTAATAGAATTGCCAATTCACGGTCATTCTGTTGAATTATTACTTATTCATTTACCAGGTCAGAATATGATTCAATTTAAAGAAGGCGAAGAAGCAAACGCTTTACAGGTAGCGAAAACTAGAAATACAAAATTATTGGCTTATTTTGAACTTAATTAAACCGACGTAAATGCAAAAGCATATACATATTCGCAAATTCCTCAACATTACACATGGCAGAAAGAAAAAGGAGTACGGCATCCAAGAAAAATTAACTGCAAAAGTGGTGTTCGATTAAATATTGTATCACCAAAAGATATCGAACGGTTTCATTTAAAATTGTTGTTACGTGAATCGAAAGGAGCAACTTTGTATAAAGATGTTCTAAGTATAGATGGAACTACGTATGATACTTTTCAAGAAGCAGCACAAGCAGCTGGATTATGTAAATTGGACGACTATATGTTCAAAATGATTTCTGATGCCACTTCTGTAATGATGCCTGACAAATTAAGACACTTCTTCGTGTACTTAATTATGATGGGTGAAGTTGATGCTTTACAATTATCCGAAAAGTCTAATGAGCAAACAGCTCTTTCGATCATCAAAGAATTGTTAGAAGTAGATGATTTAACAATGCAGCAGTTTGGACTTCCAGAAGAAATTGACGAATCAGAGGTAAAGAAAGAGATAACAGCATACAAAGATTTAACTGCGGAAGACCATAGAAAATTATATCTGGAAATGTACTCACAATTAAACGATGATCAAAGATCAATTTTCGACACAATTCAAAAATGTCTTCTCGTTGAAATTCAGCAGTGGTTAGTGGAACAGGGTAAACATTTTTGTATAAATGTTTAGTCTATTATTGCAAATCGATAGCATGGACAGGTATAGCAGCAATTCTTCTTCCATACGGTAAAGTGTTTCACAAAATGTTTAACTGACCTTTAAATATCACAGACGAAAATGTTACATTGAAATGGAAAAAAAAGATAAAACAAGAAATGCAACAGAATGAAATATTTGTTTGAGGTGAAGCTTCAATAATCTCACAAAAAAAATCCCTTTGCGGTCTTTATTCCAACAATTCAAATTACAAAAAAATATGCGAGCAAATCAAAATTCGGATGATTTCGTAAACTGGCTACTAGACATTGGCAACTTTAAAATTCAGTTAAAAGTAATATATAAATCATTTGCATACTTGTATATTGGCTATAACAAATACTGAAAAAAAGTTTTTAAAAATAAGTTTTTGTAAAGAAACAATTACATGGACTATTTACTGTAAACTGATCGGAACGGTAATTTGATATATTGGATTATCATTTTCACTAAGTAAAATAGTTTATTTTTGTTTATTGAATTTTTTTATCCTGGCAAGAAATTAAGTGCAGATTTTCAAACAGTAAAGAGTAAGATTAAAGAAACTTTGTTCATCCCATTTTCATAATAAATTTCAAACTTACTTAAACAGAAAACAAATGTTCTTTTTTGTTTATGCAATGCTTCAGTCTGTAGCATTCCCCAGGGTATCACTTACGGTATTAATTTCAAATGGTAATTCAAACTTCTTTGTTCAAATAAGTATCCCTCCACAGATTAATGAATACTTATGCAGAAATTATGCCAGCTAAAATAAGATGTAAGCAATTATGATAACAGCATACATAAGACTGAATGGAACCACAGTGCAATGAGTTCATGAAATGCAATAGTCTAGAAAGTAACAAGCTAAAGCTATACTCATATTTATGTCTTATATATCTTAAATAAGAAGATTTCGAAGATGTTTTTAGAAATACTATTATTTACACCCAATCAGATATGTAAACATTTTTAATTTTTATTTGTTTAGTATTAGATATACCAAATGAATATGCATGTCTTTTTTTTTTTTTTTAATTCTCATTCTCTCACCTACTCTTTTCTCAGAAACTTTCACCTTAAAACATCTGTATTTACTATATGATAATAGATCCTTTAAACTATATAACACACTGGGGAGTCCAAAAGATGTGTACTGTAAAATAAAAAGACATACTGTAGCAGTACTATTGACAGTCTACAGAAGAGTGACTAGATTGATTCCAGGAGTTAGATGTACAGTATGATCTATGAAGAAGGATTGAAGGAGATTAACTTTTTCAGTTTAAGGAAACAGAGATGAAGAGGTGTCATGCCTGAAGTGTTTAAAATGATGAAACTTGTTAAAGGCAAATTTCACACTATATAGACACATGAAATGAATTAGCATTCGTGTAGATGAAAGTGGGACTTTAGGCATTTTCAAACCTTAATTTGATATTATTTTAGAGAATCTAGTTGAATAGGATTGGTAAGCTCATATTAAAATTGTTCTAATGTACCTACAAGCTTTAGAGCCTGAACTGTTTTAAAAATATCAGCAGATCATTCAAGTACATTTCTTTTATTGATACTAACTAGGTTGTGTAAACGTTAAATCAAGTTAAAACATAGACAATGTTTGAGTTTTGATTTTGGACTGCTACTGCTGCCTGCTGTGAGATTTTTTGAGACCCTTACAAACTGTGCTGCATGGCAAAACATGGTTGATGCACCTTTCAATGGTTGCTTGTCTGTCGCCTAGGTAGCTACATGTACGTGGTTTCTCCGAGGCAATTGCAAGTTGGCAGCCTCCCTGTGTAACACGTCTTTTTGCCCAAAGGTTGATATGGGGAACATTCTAACCTAGCCACTGACCTGGCCACGTCACTGCTTATTTGTTGTGTCTGTGTGTATTGAAGTGATAGCTCCTGTTTGAATAAATACCCTGACTGTTCTGTTTTGATTGGAATAAAGTTGGTTTTCTTGAAGCCTTTGGACACGACGTCCTCTCTCGGATAGTGACTCGTGTATCACACTGTGTAAAGAAGCTTTTCCTGGTGTTGACTTTTGACTTTTAGCATAACATCTTTTGGTTTATGATGCAAAGGTTTTATGATATAATTGCATAATTTTTTAAATTAGCCTGTGAGGAGTGAGAAAAATGTTTCTTTTTGTACCTTATTTTTTGGTGTTATAATAAATCCATTTTGAATTATTTCTGTTACTTAGTAATTGTTGTACGTTTTTTTTGTGTTGTCTATGCACTTTTTTTGATTATCATGTTATTTGTGCACTTTATCTGTATTGTTAGTATAGATAAATAAACAGTTATGGTCCATTTGTAAAGCTCTGAGGAACTTCTACTTTGGTTTTATCCTAGTTTGAACATCCTCCATGTATCTATAGTATTTAATTGTTCCTCTTTGAAAGAACTACATTCCATTATTTTTATGTCTGTTCATATTATGGCCTCTGAGTTCTGAATTACAAATCTGTTTCATTTTATCAAAGTTTTTAGGAAGTTGACAGAAAATACACAAATGTATGCTAAGGTGTAGAGATTCCTTTGTTGGGAGAGATGGGATTGCTTTGACTTTTTAAGAGAACATGTAGCCCAAAAGATGCCAAATTCAAAGCACAACTCGGTAGTGTTGAAGTTAAAGAGCTGCTTTATATGGTGTAGTTAAGACATTAAGATTAAGATTAGGCACACTCAGAGCCATCTGAAAGATGTCTCAGGTGCAGTGGTGTTTTTTGGCCTGAAAATTCTGGTGGGGTTTCATGGATTTGGAGAGAGATCTCCAAAGTTGTCCATGGACTGTTAGAAGGGACAACTGTCATAAAAGTAGCCCATGCAGCAGGTGGTATGTATGAGAGAAAGAGAGAGACGATCAAGTATTTTTAAGACCTTCTTAAATCCATTGACCCAAGTATGTGGCCACTGATGTGTCTCAAGAAGGATCCTGGCATGCATCAGTTCATGGAGTTTGGGTGCAGCTGATGTTGACTTTGACCCCAAGTGAGCAGTGTCACTCAGAGCCAGGGCATGAATATGCAGGCAGTGGTCACAGCAGTGAAAAGATAATTGGAGCTGCATAGAAGGACCTGTTGATGATTGGAACAGTGGCATTGGTTTTTGAAGTGTGGCAGAGACATGATGTATTAGCTTATGAGAACCAGTGATGCAAAAATGTCAGCCAAATAATGCCATAAATCAATCACACAAAATGAAAATCTATTAATATATCATTTTGTCATACAATACAAACGTCAAAGGACAGTATTGAAAAAACGTCTTAACATGAAATACTCAATACCCAAAGCAGGAATGCAAATAAATATTAATAAATTTCCAGTTTTTGTTCAGTGGGCAAATTGTTAAATCTTACTGTACATTAGTAATTAATTTAATTTTAATTCATTATAATGATGCTAACCATTCTAAAAAGGGCAATTTGTGGGTTGCTTCAAAGGGCTCTAGCTCTTATACCTGGAGACAAAACTGAAATGTACATGGACACGCCTACCATGGCATCCTGGAAACAGACTAGTTGTACCAGGTAGAAAGAAAATTTTATATGCTCCAAAAAGAAATACCTAAGTAAGAAATTACAGTAAGTGTATCTTGAAAAATTGATTATGACAACTAAGTTGAGCTTGTTGTAAAAATTTTAATAATACATTAAATTATTGTGGCAAGTTTACAGCTTACTTAGGTTTTGCACAAAACTGTCATCAACAGGGGGTGGGGCAGTACCCCACTAGCTCTTAATTCAGAGATGCTTCTGATCAGGTGTGCTATATATTTTTCTTCTGTTACAGTATTATAATATTTTGTTCATATAGTTGACTTGATTAAAAATATCGGATATCATTGTGCATGTTTTTACACTTATGCTATTAGACATTCTACAATGTGAACATTGCAATTTAAATGCAGTAAGCAGATTTTAGTGTAAATTCGAATCTTTTTTATTAGCTCACACTACCTATTAGAAATCACGCAATGTTACTAAAAAAGTTTAATTTAGACATTTCTTAGTCTCCTTTGAAACTTGCATTTTATGGTGAAATGTCTTTATTTCATCATTCTGGTAAGTGGAAAATTCAGACTGATCTAACATTTAACAGAATGACAAATATTTGTCGGCCCCTCTTTCTTCTTAGCATAGGTGCTTTATTAGTTACTAATTATGTAATTATAAATCTTTGTCGATCCTCTTTCTTCTTAACATTGGTGCTTTGTTATTAGTCTCTGATAATATAAATAGTCATGTGCTTGTGCTGATTCTCAAATGGCTGAAATCTGGAATGCAACATGCAATTTTTTTTTCTATTGTAAATTGTTTTTTTTTTTCTTTAATGGTCCCATTTAGTGCCTACTCCTAAATTGCCACCACGTTATGATTTGGATTTGGACTGCAGCTGTGCAAAGGTATGAAGTTTTCATTATTCTGAAAGCAACAGCAACACAAATCAATTGTTTTGTTTTTCACTAAGATATTCTATATTCTTCAACAGTCTTGTACATAAATAATAGTTTTGTATTATCTGAACAACATTTCTTCAATTTAAACCATTTTTCCCAATATTTGCAAATAAAGTACCTTATTCTCCACAATATAACTTTGTTCTCTTTTCCAGCCCATTGTTCCCATTTAAACCATTATAACACATTCCTCCTTACAAAGATTATAAAATTCTTTTAGAATTTCATCAGTTCTGCTTACTATACAACTCCTTGTTAGAGCAATGTTTGAATACTAATCTTGAAATCTCAAATTACAGTAATATCTCCTCTGATTGAGCAAGAAATGTGTTAAAACAGTTTAAAATTTCAAAATAAATTTTCCTATGGACAGACTACATAGATTGTGCCCAGGGTTAGATCCAACCTGTGAATGTAACAGCCAAGTGGCAACCTTCCTCATCTACATGGTTTTGTTTTGCCCCGGCTTGCATTTTGTAGGGCTCCTTTTTTTAAGTTTATCTTTTAAATGGGGTTGCTCCCATCAATATTTTAGGGCCTGTACTGAATATCGATTGTAAATTTTTGGTAGTTTTTTTTTTTTAAATCCTTTACTTTTTTACACTAAGCTCTAGCATCTCCAACCATATACAGTGCCCTCCACTATTATTAGCACCCCTTCTAAATATTAGTAAGAAGGGTTAGAAAAAAAATCACTGTTTGCTGAAGAACTGTCATCTTGCACTGAAAAAATGAGGAATATCTGACTTAATTGAAACAAGTTCATTCAAAGAAAAGCAAAGCCCTCATCAAGAAATACATTTTTTTAACAAAAACACATGTGCTACAATTGTTGGCACCCTTGGAAATTATTGTAAAACCATGTAACCGAAGCATGTTTCCCATTTCAATGGGACATTTTAAGTTGATTGGAGTGTATAGGAACTTTCCAGCTGAAATCAATGACTTCCTGATTAACTGAGATGCAAATGTGAGGAGACACAGAGCCAAATTTCCTTTTCCAACCATCATTATGGTTAAGAAAAGAGAACACTCAATCCAAATGAGGAGAAGTGTGTTGCTCTTCATAACTCATGGGAATAGTTATAAAAAATAGCTACTCGCCTGAAAATGCCCATTTCTACACTTAGAGCATTAATAAAAAAGTGGTCATCAACTGGAATTGTGACAAACTTGCCTGGAAGAGGACCCAAGTTTATTTTACCCCCACGTACAGTGAGAAGGATGGTAAGAGGGGCAATAATATCTCCAAGGGTCACTGTTGAGGAATTGCAAGAAAAAGTAAAATCTTGGGGCTATCAAGTCTCTAGCGCCACCATCAGACAGCATCTCCTTGCCAACAGTTTATTTGGAAGCTGTGCCAAAAAGAAGCCTTTTCTGTCAGTTATCCACAAACGTAAGCACCTGGAGTTTTTAAAACGTTACTAAAACTGTGACTAGAACTGTGTTCTAAGGTTTGATGAAACAAATATTTAACTTTTTTGGCAATACACACTGAAATTGGGTTTGGTTTAAAAAGACGGATGGCTATAATAAAAAGAACCTTGTCCCAGCTATGAAATATGGTGGAGGTTCCGTGATGCTGTGGGGCTGTTTTTCCTCCAAAGGCCCTGGAAATAATGTTAGGGTACATGGCATTATGGATTCCATGAAATAACAAGAGATTTTAAATCAAAACCTGGTTGTCTCCACCAGGAAACTAAAACTGGGTCGTCATTGGATCTTTCATCAGGATAATGATCCAAAACACATGTCCAATCAACCCTGCAGTCATATGAAAAAGTTTGGGAACCCCTCTCAGCCTGCATAATAATTTACTCTACTTTCAACAAAAAAATATAACATTTCCTTGGAACTTCTGAGTACAGGGGTGTTTTCCGAACAAAGATTTTTAATGAAGCAGTATTTAGTTGTATGAAATTAAATCAAATGTGAAAAACTGGCTGTGCAAAAATTTGGGTACCCTTCTAATTTTGCTGATTTGAATGCATGTAACTGCTCAATAACTGATTACTTGCAACACCAAATTGGTTGGATTAGCTCATTAAGCCTTGAACTTCATAGACAGGTGTGTCCAATCATGAGAAAAGGTATTTAAGGTGGTCAATTGCAAGTTGTGCTTCCCTTTGACTCTCCTCTGAAGAGTGACAGCATGGGATCCTCAAGGCAACTCTCAAAAGATCTGAAAACAAAGATTGTTCAGTATCATAGTTTAGGGGAAAGCTGAAAAAATGGAAGGCCATAGGCACAGTTGCTGTTAAACCCAGGTCTGGCAGGCCAAGAAAAATACAGGAGCGGCATATGTGCAGGATTGTGGGAATGGTTACAGACAGCCCACAGATCACCTCCAAAGACGTGCAAGAACATCTTGCTGCAGATGGTGTATCTGTACATCATTCTAAATTTCAGCGCTATTTGCACAAAGAACATCTGTATGGCAGGGTGATGAGAAAGAAGCCCTTTCTGCAATCACGCCTCAAACAGAGTAGCTTGTTGTATGCAAATGCTCATTTAGACAAGCCAGATTCATTTTGGAACAAAGTGCTTTGGACTGATGAGACAAAAATTGAGTTATTTGGTCATAACAAAAAGCGATTTGCATGGTGGAAGAAGAATACCGCATTCCAAGAAAAACAACTGCTACCTACTGTCAAATTTGGTGGAAGTTCCATCATGCTGTGGGGCTGTGGGGCTAGTTCAGGGACTGGGGCCCCTGTTAAAGTCGAGGGCCAGATTAATTCAACCCAATATCAACAAATTCTTGAGGATAACGTTCAAGCATCAATCACAAAGTTGAAGTTACACAGGGGTTAGATTTTCCATCAAGACAATGACCCAAAACACAGTTCGAAATCTACAAAGGCATTCATGCAGAGGGAGAAGTACAATGTTTTATAATGGCCGTCACAGTCCCCTGACTTGAATATCATCGTAAATCTATGGGATGATTTGAAGCAGGTCTGTCCATGCTCGGCAGCCATCAAATTTAACTGAACTGGAGAGATTTTATATGGAAGAATGGATTCTGGATGGAGGTATTTTTGACCAGACACTCATCTATGTGAATTTCCTATTGGGATTAATAAAGTATCTATCTATCTATCTATCTATCTATCTATCTATCTATCTATCTATCTATCTATCTATCTATCTATCTATCTATCTATCTATCTATCTATCTATCTATCTATCTATCTATCTATCTATCTATCTATCTATCTATCTATCTATCTATCTATCTATCTATCTATCTATCTATCTATCTATCTATCTATCTATCTATCTATCTATCTAAGGCTATAGGAGGCATCTAGAGGCTGTTATATTTGCAAATAGAGGCTCAACTAAGTATTGATGTTATATCTCTGTTGGGGTGCCCAAATTTATGCACCTGTCTAATTTTGTTATGATGCATATTGCATATTTTCTGTTAATCCAATAAACTTAATGTCACTGCTGAAATACTACTGTTTCCATAAGGCATGTCATATATTAAAAGGAAGTTGCTACTTTGAAACCTCAGCCAATTCTTCTTCTTTCGCCTGCACCCGTTAGGGGTTGCCACAGCGGATCATCTTCTTCCATATCTTTCTGTCCTCTGCATCTTGTTCTGTTACACCCATCACCTGCATGTCATCTCTCACCACATCCATAAACTTTCGCATAGGCCTTCCTCTTTTCCTCTTCCCTGGCAGCTCTATCTTTAGCATCCTTCTCCCAATATACCCAGCATCTCTCCTCTGCAAATCTCCAAACCAACACAATCTTGCCTCTCTGACTTTGTCTCCCAACCGTCCAACTTGAGCTGACCCTCTAATGTACTCATTTCTAATCCTATCCATCCTCGTCACACCCAGTACAAATCTTAGCATCTTTAACTCTGCTACCTCCAGCTCTGTCTCCTGCTTTCTGGTCCGTGCCACCGTCTCCAACCCATATAACATAGCTGGTCTCACTACCGTCCTATAGACCTTCCCTTTCACTCTTGCTGATACCCGTCTGTCACAAATTACTCCTGACACTTTTCACCACCCATTCCACCCTGCCTGCACTCTCTTTTTCACCTCTCTTCCACAATCCCCATTACTCTGTACTGTTGATCCCAAGTATTTAAACTCATCCACCTTCGCCAACTCTACTCCCTGCATCCTCACCATTCCACTGACCTCCCTGTCATTTCCACACATGTATTCTGTCTTGTTCCTACTGACCTTCATTCCTCTCCTCTCTAGAGCATATCTCCACCTCTCCAGGATCTCCTCAACCTGCTCCCTACTATCGCTACAGATCACAATGTCATCAGCAAATATCATAGTCCATGGGGACTCCTGTCTAATCTCGTCTGTCAACCTGTCCATCATTGCAAATAAGAAAGGGCTCAGAGCTGATCCCTGATGTAATCTCACCTCCACACTAAATGCATCCATCGCTCCTACCGCAGACCTCACCACTGTCACACTTCCCTCGTACATATCTTGTACAACTCTTACGTACTTCTCTGCCAGTCCCGACTTCCTCGTACAATACCACAGCTCCTCTCAAGGCACCCTGTCATATGCTTTCTCCAGGTCCCCAAAGACGCAATACAACTCCTTCTGGCCTTCTCTAAACTTCTCCATCAACATGCTCAGAGCAAACATTGCATCTGTGGTGCTCTTTCTTGGCATGAAACCATACTGCCGCTCTAATCATCACCTTACTTCTTAACCTAGCTTCCACTACTCTTTCCCATAACTTCATGCTGTGACTCATCAATTTTATTCCCCTGTAGTTACTGCAGTCCTGCACATCCCCCTTATTCTTAAATATCGGTACCAGTACACTTCTCCACTCCTCAGGCATCCTCTCACTTTCCAAGATTCCATTAAACAATATGGTTAAAAACTCCACTGCCATCTCTCCTAAATACCTCCATGCTTCCATAGGTATGTCATCTGGACCACCGGCCTTTCCGTTTTTCATCCTTTTTATAGCTGTCTTTACTTGCTCCTTGCTAATCCGTTGCACTTCTTGAATCACTATCTCCACATTATCCAACCTCCTCTCTCTCGTTATCTTCATTCATCAGCCTCTCAAAGTACTCTTTCCATCTGCTCAACACACGCTCCTCCCTAACCTGCTGCACATCTTTCCCAGCTCGGTCCCTCTGTCTAGCCAATCAGTACAGGCCCTTTTCTCCCTCCTTAGTGTCCAGCCTCTCATACAACTCATCATATGCCTTTTCTTTAGCCTTTGCCACCTCTCTCTTCATCTTGTGCCTTATCTCCTTGTACTCTTGTCTGCTTTCTGCATCTATCCCACTTCTTCTTTGCCATCCTCTTCCTCTGTATACTCTCCTGTATTTCCTCATTCCACCACCAGGTTTCCTTTTCCTCCTTCCTCTTTCCAGATGTCACGCCAAGCACCATTCTTGATGTCACCTTTACTACATCTGCTGTATTTTCCCAGCTGTCTGGTAACTCTTCACTGCCACCCAGTGCCTGTCTCACATCCTCCCTAAACTCAACCTTGCAGTTTTCCTTTTTCAACTTCCACCATTTGATCCTTGGCTCTGCCCTCACTCTCTTCCTCTTCTTGATCTCCAACGTCATCCTACAGACCACCATCCTATGCTGCTTAACTACTCTTTCCCCTGCCACCACTTTGCAGTCTTCAGTCTCCTTCAGATCTACTCTGTGTGCATCTTCCTCCACTCTTGTACGTAACCCTATGTTCCTCCCTCTTCTTAAAATATATATTCACCACAGCCATGTCCATCCTTTTGGCAAAATCCACCATCCTCTGACCTTCTTCATTCCTCTCCTTGACACCATACCTAGCCATCACCTCCACGTCTCCACTGTTGCCTTCACCAACATGCACATTGAAATCCGCTCCAATCACCACTTTCTGTCCCTTGGGTACACTGTTCATCACTTCATCCAACTCACTCCAAAAATCTTCTTTGTCACCCATTGCACACCCAACTTGCGGTGCATATGCACTAACAACATTCATCATCACACCTCCAATTTCCGGCTTCATAATCATTACTCTGCCTGACACTCTTTTCACCTTCAAAACACTCTTGACATACTGTTCCTTCAGAATAGCTCCTACCCCATTTCTTCTCCCATCCACACCATGGTAGAACAATTTGAATCCACCTCCAATCCTCCTGGCCTTACTCCCCTTCCATTTAGTCTCTTGCACGCACAATATATCAATCTTCCTTCTCTCCATCATATATGCTAACTCTCACCCCTTACCAGTCATACTGCCAACATTCAAAGTTCCTACCCTCAGTTCCACTCTCTTTACTTTCCTCCTCTCCTCCTGCCTCCGGACACGTCTCCCCCCCTCTTCTTCTCCTTCTTCTTCTTCGGCCAACAGTAGCCCAATTTCTGCCAGCACCCTGTTGTCTAACAGTACTGGTGGCAGTTGTTGTTAACCCGGGGCTCGACCAGCTCTAAGGCTAAGGATCTGTGCTGGTATCCAGAAGGTTGCCAGTTCAAATTCCCTTCACTGCCAAAAGAGATACTACTCTGCTGGGCCCTTGAGCAAGACCCTTAACCTGTAATTGCTCCAGGGGTGCGGTACAATGGCTGACCCTGCGCTCTGACCCCAAGGGGTATGCAAAAACTAACAAATTCCTAATACAAGAAATTGTATAAGGCGAAATAAAGAACAAAAAAAAAAGTATATTGTTGTCCCCTCTTAATTCTTTGGATTTTTGTTTGAAAGCTCAGTCAATGATAAACAAAAATCCAAAGAATTAAGAGGGTTCCCAAACTTTTTCATATGACTGTGTATTGGTTAACTGACCACAAAATCAAATTTCTGCCATGGCCATCTCAGTCCCCCTACCTGAACCCTATTGAAAACCTGTAGAGTGAGCTGAAGATGAGAGTACTCAGGAGAGGACCTAGGACCCTGGATGATCTGGAGAGTTTATTTAAAGAAGAATGGTCTTAGATGCCATGCTCTGTATTCTCCAACCTTATAAAAGGTTACAGTAGAAGACACTGTGCAGTTGTATTGGCAAAGGGAGGTTGTATAAAATATTAAATGCAGGCGTGCCAACAATTGTGGAACGTGTTTTTATTAAAAATATTTATTTGTTGATGAGGGCTTTGTTTTTCTCTGAATGATCTTATTTCAATTAAAAGTCAGATGTCTCTCATTTTTTCAGTGCAAGATGACGGTTCTTCAGCAAACATGGATTTTTTCTAATCCTTCTTACTGATTTTTACAAGGGGTGCCAATAATAGTGGAGGGCACTATGTATGAACTGTATGTATAAACATTATGTCCCATGTTAAAGTGTAATATTTGGTATATTTATATGATTAAAACAGCCTGTACAGGTTTAATAAGTGTACAAGTCAAAGCAGATTAATTTGGGGACTATTGCTTACTAAACAAAGATATCATAATGAGCATCTCTGAATTTTTAGACAAATCTGTTGTTCTTCTTATTCAAAATGTGAACTACAGTACTAAACAGCAGCTCATTCACTGTCAACATTCATACAAGGAGCATCTGTTTTAATTAATGAATGAATGAATGAATGGAAATGTCTTAACTAATTAAATCGGCTTCCCCTTATTTTAGTGTAAATCGTCTGTCTCTGTTGATGTTCTTTTCCTAGTCAGCTGTGGACACCTTGATTTACAGACACTTTTCTTCCAGTGTAATTTCAACTGGACAACATACTTGTCTGACCGTTTTCTTCAGGCACATGATGAATCATCAGATTTCTGGCTTTCATCTCATCCCTCCACTTCATTTAATCTGAAAGCCAGTATTTTGATCTTCATCATTATAATCATCATTATCATGCTAGGTTGTACAGCTCTTAGTGTGTTTGTGCATCCTCCACAAGTTGCCTACTTTACATTATTTCATTGTCTTCCATATTTTTTTGCCAGCCTCTGGCTTTAATTGCCACAGGATTTTCTGCCACATTATCCATTCATCTCCTTCTCCAAGAATATAGCCTACCTTTTAAAAACACCAAAGGGGGGTTTTCCAAGAATGCAGTGAAGTCCATTGTAACAAAATTTAAAAATACATGGCACAACTCAGGCACAAACCAGATCAGGCTGTCCTATCAAATTGAGCAATTGGACAAGAAGGGCTTATGTCAAAGAAGTGACCATGAGGCCAGCTACTGCACTGAAATATTTGTAGGTCTGTTTGGCTGAAATAGGAGGAACAAGGGGGCTCTGCCCCCTGCTCGCTTCGCTCGCCTACCCCCGGCGTTTTGAACCCGTGCCCACTGGGCAGCCGTAGTCTCAGACGCGCGTTGTAGGAGCTTGCGCTGTTTTGAATCCGTGCTTGCCCTGCTTCTGCTGTTTGAGACGCGCGTTGTAGGCGTATATCCGTTAGTTGAGCTCGTTTGGTTTGAACCCGTGCCTGCTTTGCTTCTGCAGTTTCAGACTGTGGATAGGAAGTAAAGAATGCATTGTATGGTAAATTAGAAAGATTTATTGGAATATCTCTTTATATACAATATTTGTAGTAAAGATGGTTTGTTGTCCTTGAATGAGTTTTCCTTGGTATTGGAGTATTAATAACTTTAACTTTAATGTTAGATGAACGCCAAACTCATGAGAAGGCTACATAAAGTTGTCCATGTCCAAATACGCGCTCAGAGAGGTATATGCCAACTTTGGGATTTGTTGATTGTCATGGCAAATGCAGGTTTACTGGGAAATTGGCGTCGCCTAAGTGTAAATGGCAATTCAAGGGCAGAACTTGTAAGGTCAATTCTAGGAATTAAAACAGTATTGTCAGTATGTGATCCTGTAAGTATTTTTGCTTCAGTAACATTGTTTGTCATGGTGTTGATGACTAAACGTGCACCGTTGCATAAACCCTGTTTAGTATTAAGGTTTCTTAATAGCATGACAATTGTTCCGATTTTAAGGTTAAGATTGTGTTGTGGTAATCCGGCTGGGTTAATAGTGTTCAGATATTGTAAAGGGAAATTAAGATGTTCAATGTCGTCTTCAGAATCAATTTTGTCAGTACTTAGAAAGAGGCGGCTTTCTCCAGGAAGTAATGCAACGACTTGGTTATTTATGTGATCAACATTAATATTCTTTGGACATAATATAGCCTGTCGCGTTAACAGTGGTATCTGGTCTATTGTTTTGGAGGCGTGAGCGCAACTCCATTAGTTCTTCCTTGTTTAGCGTTAGAAATATGGATAATGGATTGCACTTACTGTTAATACGTAGCGTTTTCTGTGGTTGAATTGTTAATAATGTATGACTGTAATGTGATGATTCACTTATGCTGTATAGTCTTCACGTGTGAGGATGACGAACCTTTAATACGGAGTGTTCGTTTATTCTTATTACCCATCAGGTGTTGTGCTTGTGTCTTGTGTGGTTGCACTGTTAATATTGTATCACTGTAATGTGATTCAAATATGTTGTGGAGTCCGTATATGTGGGGTTTCTGTACTATATCGTGTTTTTGCTTGCGGGTTATTAGAGGTGCGTGGATCATGCATGTGTAGTGTGTTTGCGTACTATCTGCCGCTTTCCATACTCCAATTGATTTGTGACCCTTTCTGGACTCCGTAGTCTGTCCCGTGTTACTTTGGGGTGGCGTATCATGTCGGGTTTGATTTGTGAACCTTTCTCGACTCCGTATTCTGTCCCGTTTTACACTGGGGTTGGGCGCTGACTCCTGTTGTTTGTGTGGTTATGTCGTTTGTAGTCTCCATGGACTCCGTAGTCTGTGGGGGGGTTTTGTGTGGCACACCAAGCAGCACATTATTCCTAACTTCACTCAGTAGTAGTGCCACGCACAATATGGCGGTGACGCCTGCGCCCTCACTACGCATTAGTGCCACTCACAATATGGCGGCAACGTCTGCGCCTTCCGTATTATGTCGGGTTTCACCATGCTGTGTAGGCGCCTTTGCCTTTCGTACTTTCTCGCGCCTTCCGACGCGCGATGTAGGCGCCTGCACCTTCCGGTTCTGCCTCCGCTGTGTGGTATGGACGTTTAACTGTTGTTGTTTCCGCCTTTATATTCTGTCCCTCGCTGTGCATGTGTTTCGTGCCTATGTTTTTTTGAACGTTTAACTGTTGTTGTTTCCGCCTTTATATTCTGTCCCTCGCTGTGCATGTGTTTCGTGCCTATGTTTTTTTGAAGCTGTTGCATTCCAGTTTTCATCATCTGTAACCTGCTCTCCATGTGTTTGGCCCCGTTCTTTAACCTCTTTATGACGTTTTACTTTGTTTCCTACTCTGTCTTTTATTTCTGACCTCGCTTTATCCTGCTTGCGGCATGTCAGACGGTTCGTAGTCTCTCCCGTTTTGCTCTGGGGCGGGGGGGGCTTTGTGTGGCGCCTGCGCACGTTCATAGACTCTCCCGTTTCACTCTAGGAAGGGGGGCTTTGTGTGGCGCCTGTGCACTATGTCTCCTGCGTCCGTGGGCAGGTCCCTGCGTCCATATCCGGTTTACCATTCTCGTTTAGTAATATGGATATCAATAATATCTTCAGTGTCTCACAGACTCTGCGTCATTGGGAGAGTGACCAAAAGGAAACAGTTCTAAGAAATGACAGCATTATGTTATGCCTGAAGTTTTCTAAAAGCCAAGTGGCAAAACCTGAAAACATTTGAAGGAATTTTTTTGTCTGATTGGTACAAATCAAATATAGCCCAACACCCTGTTAACACCACCGCTAACAGTGAGCATAGTTGTGTCTGCATCATTCTTAAGAGTGGCATATTAAGCAGGAGCAACTTGAAGGCTTGTTGCCATTAACAGAACCAAATACAGACAGTTGTTTGGGGAGAGACTGTTTCAGCAGTATAGGGTAAAGGTTCATTTTCTAGCTGGACAATGACCCAAAGCACGTAGCAAAAACTACTGCAAAGTAGCTTGAGGAAAGTAATTATTATTTTGGAATGGAGCAATCACAGCCCAGACTTAAATGCTATTAAAAATCTGTAGTTTGATATGAAAATTGCTGCCCATCAGAATGGGCTCATATTCTAAAACCTAAATGTGTTCATGAAGATTCAAATAAAAACACTTATGGCTGTAATTGCTGCTAAGTAACTATGTACAAACTGTTTACTTGATAAAATTTGATGGTGTAACAGGAGCAAAAGGAAAAAAATCAATGGGTGAATACTTTCTGAAGCCACTGTAAGTGGGACTACACTATAATAATTATAATAACTCGGTTATCTCTAACACTCTTGTGTGTATTTCGTATATTTTTTTAATATTTTGTAGACCACTGCAGGTGATGTCAGCTACATGTGCAAGATTTCAAGTTCTCTTCTGCTGCATCAAGAATTAGTTAGAAAAGGAGTACGAAATTTAATGTAAGATTTTTTTGTGTTTTTTTATAATCATT